>NC_142802.1:76374853-76503495 GCF_049724085.1 Artemia sp. Qi Xiang Cuo | reverse complement strand
TGTTGATGCAAGCATCTCATTCTTTAATTACCCGTGAAATCCTCTTGGCAAAGAGTGTAATGACCTGCAAAAATTAACAGAAAAAACTGTTTGGTACGGGGGCCCCTTGGAATTCAAAAGATGGTATATACTAACAGCAAGCTCTACAAGAAATGTGCTTCTATCCCACATTCTTGGGCTGTAATGAAAGGAAGGCTGAGACGGTTAGGACAACTTTTACGGCTGAGGGATGACAGATTGTCAAAGATTGTTCTTTTGCTCATCCAAACAAAAAGTAGACCGTCCCCAAATAGGATAGAAAGTTTTCATAAGGAAGGATTTAAAGGAAATTAGAACTTCATGGGAAAGAGGAAAGAGCGAAACTTTGAACTGATTGGGGTAGAGGAAGAGCGTGTGCAGCTTTGTTGGACTCAAGCGGCTTAGTGCTGCAGTAAGTTATTAGTAGTAGTAGAGGTGGCTGTTGTTCTTATCTAAACTTCACGACTCAAAAACTGAAGAACTTGGTACATTCAGATGTCATTTAGGATAAGGGGTTGTCCACTTTCAAAAATCATGTAGGCTACTTGTCCCACGAGTAGTGGAAGTATTCCATGGCGCTATTATCCCAAGGGGCTGTCCCCTCCTCAACGCCCCACTCTGTACGCTAAAGTTTTTTTTTATTGTTTTATAAAGTAGAGTTGTGAGAAAGAGTCAAACTATAGCATAAAGAGCGGGATGTTGGGGAGGGTACAGCCCCTTTCATGTACGAAATATTTTCTGCTAGTTTTAAGTTTTAATATCGCTCCTTACTTTCAGTTAAAAAAAACTTTTTTTTATTATTTAATTTCTGAACGTTTTTGAATTAATGCAGGTTTAGAATTTGGCTCACCGTGCATGAATAATTAAAACGAAATTTGCGTATTAGGTTTACATTTTTGGGCTAAATGGCTTTCTCAAAATTATTCCGTATACGAAACGGGCTGTCCCCTCCTCAGCGCCTCACTCTTTACGCCAAAGTTTTTATTGCTTTAAAAAGCAGAGTTATGAGAAAGAGTCAAACCTTAGCATAAAGAGTGAGGCGTTGAGGAGGGGGCAGCTTCTTTCATATACGGCATAATTTCTGTTTGTTTTAAGTTTTAGTGTCGCCTTACTTTCAGTTGAAAAAAACTTTTTTTTAATTTAATTTCAGAAGGTTTTTGAATTAATGCAGATTTTGAATTTGGCTCACCGTACATGAATAATTACAATGAAATTTGAACATTAATTTTACTCTTTTGTTTTGGCTAAATGGCTATCTCAAAATTTTGATTCCTCTGGATTTTTTTTTCATTGAGCCGGGTCGCTCGAACTGTCTGAAAAGCTCTGCACAGTTTGGTGAATACTTTTCTATGTTGGCTAGCAATTGATCTCTTCATAGTTTAACTGACTGGAATACATATGAGTTAATTGTCTCACTGACACCATAAAATTTCACAATTTTGTTCAAATAAAAATACAAAATCCCCCCTTCCTTCCCCTGACACTACCTCAGAACTTCAAATCCGTCTCCCAAAGCTGTTCCCAAAGAACAGTCCTTAATAGGTTCAATTCGATCACCTAAGGCATTCTCGATATAGTATATGTAACATATTTTGAAAACTCGTTTACACTTAACGTCTTTTGATTTATCGACCATCACGCGTGTCGTCTCAAGACTATACCCTTGAGAAGTTCTGGGAAATCTTGGCCTAGCGAATAATCCCAAAAAGTTTCAAGCTGGTCGGACAACCAAGACCAAACATGCCCTCATTTTTTTTTCTAAAAACTGTATTAAACAATAGGTAGGCCTACTTTACATAATTCAGGGCCATTACCCCCGAGTCTCTGGGGATTATGTCGATCCTGGGGGCATAGTAATTATACTTTTTGGCCATGGACCTTTCATACGAAGTGCTCAAGAGAAAAAAAAATAGATAGGGAGACACGTGGTTCTTTACTATGAAACGCTGTTGCGTCTCATGTGATTTTATGCACGCGAAAAAAAAAAAAAATAAAAAAATTAAAGGTTGGAAAAAATTCAAAAATTAAAGGGTGTAATAAAATTTAAGCGATAAAAAAGTTTTGCAATAAAAAAAAGTATAGAGGTATTTTCTTCGATTTCAGATTTTGTACATATTGGTTGTTCAGAAGTTAAACTATGTTCAATTCAAAAAAGCCTATAGAGCCATGATCCCCTTCCCACTGTATTCTAAATTTTCTGCAATTCCAGTCAATTTCTATATTTTCTATAATATTCGTCCATTTTTTTGCTTTTCCAAATTTGCCCTCTTCCAGAGGGTAGCTGGCGTTTACCCCCGGAAAATACCCCCCCCCCCGTGGAAAATACCCTTCACAGAAAATACCCCCCGAAAAATACCCCCCCCCCTTCAAAAAACTACCCCCGTGGAAAATAAGGCTTTCAAAATTTGGGGATTTTATTTGAGTTTGATTTTTTTAATTTCCGTAGGGGGATGGAATTTTGGTACTTGTATATTATGCGCCACTCACTCAAGTTTACGCCGTGTAAAATTCGAGAACACACCGTTTTTTTTTTTTAGTTTATTCGTTACTTTATAAATAAATTTGCGCTATAGGTTGGCACATTAGGGGGGAGGGGAGTAAGCATAGCGGGTATTCATGCAAAATGTACTTGGTATAATTATTCTGCATATTAGATACATAGAAAAATAAGTGTATTTTAAAGCCAAATATAGGGCCATGAACACAGTAAAATAGCATAAATGAATATAGTAAATGGAGGGGGAGTGTTTAACCCCCCAAAAAATGCCCTCTCCCACGAAAAATAACCCCCCTCCTTCGGAAAGTAACCCCCGCGGAAAATACCTCCTCCTTGGAAAATACCCTCGTGGAAAATACCCCCCCCCCCCTGTGGAAAATAAGGTTTCTAAATTTGAAACTTTCGTTTGAGTTTTTTTTTATAGGTTTGTTGAAAAGTGCTAAGGAACGAGAAAAAGAGGAATTTACACACCAGAAGTGTCTTAAAAACTTAGAAAAATACAAAAATCCATTTGTGTTGAAAAGACTTCCTTTTGAACTTTTATAACTTTTGGCAGTAGCTTATACCAAACCAAATATAAAAATGAAGAAGAAAAAAATTTAGGCAAACAATCCTCCAAATTATGCTGAAACATATGGCACCAAAAAGTTTAAGGAGGTTTAACTATCCTTTGAAAGAATAGTTGGCTTTGTGAACCAACACATTTTAAATTGCTTAAGTTTTCACGGACAAAAGCGTTGTCAAATTCTACGAGTTTGTTTTTCTTATCTTCCAAGCGTAAAGCTACCACAAATCACCATTAAAAAAATAAATGAAAACCAAAGTTAACAGAAATTGTAATAGATATCCTAGTCAAGGTCGAAGCAAGCAAAAGTTAGATGGAGTGTGGCTGACAATGCCTCGCTATTTTTAAGACCAGAAAATAACATGCACTTTACTTAAAAAAAATAAAAAACCGTGTATTGTCAGTTTGATATACATATTCTGATAGTGATATCTATTCCTTATAATCTTAATACTTCTTTATTTGTTGAAACCAAAAAGGTGAAAACATTTAAAATGTATTTTGTTTTCAGTAAAGTGTAAATTACTTTCTGGTCTTGAAGAGGTGCCGCGGTTGTCAGCCCTACTTATGCTAATTGTTGCTATTTTGAGTTTTAATAGGTTATTTATTGTTATTTCTGTTCCTTTTGGGTTCAATTCATTTGTTTATGGGGATTTATGGTAGTTTTACGCTTAGAAAAATATTTGAATTTATTTCTACTCATTTTTGGCTTTACGAGGCCATGGGCTCCGGCAGGGGGGGGGGGGCAGGGGGCATGGCCCTCTCCTGGAAATTTGGGACTATATAGTAATTATAAGGAAACCAAAGGAAAAAAAGCAGAATAGGGAAAAACCATGGAAAAAACCTTTGTTAGATTTTGACCCATAATAAGGAGAAATATAAGTTCTAATTTGTGACTGAATGACAAGTTTTCCACAATTTTTTTTTCTATATGATTTGGTTGGAGCAAAAAAAATAACAAAAAAAATAAATTCTTCATAGTAATGAATAGTAATTAAATAATGATACTTGTCAATAACATAGACATAATAACAGTATTTAATACTTGGAAAAACGGTCATTGGAAAAAAAATACTTGGAAAAAAACATTAAAATAAAACATTGCATTTACTTTATACTGAGATTTTTTTTGTGTATTATTATTATTATTATTTAACAAAATATCCAGATACCTCGCTATTCTTCTGTAATTTTTTAGTGGCTATATACCTAGAAAGAAGTTTTGACTTCAAACTATCCAAATAGTGTACCCCCCGGAAAATGCCCCACCCCCCCGTGGAAAAGAAAGCTTTCCAATTTTGAGAATTTTATTTGATTTATATTCTTTTTTTCTGAAGGCGAAGGTGTTTTGTTGCTTGTGTGTTATGGGTTCAAATATTGCGCTTAAGTTCAAATTTTCTTCGAATCACATATCCCTCAATCAAAACGCCTATTTAATTAGAAGAGATAGCTCTTTTGAAATTACTAAAAAAATTAGCGTAAATAGTAAGGTATTAAATAGGGGACTAACTCTCTCATACATGTAATAATTTCTGTTCGTTTTAAGTTTTAATGTTACGCCTTACTTCCTGGCCTTTGTCCTGGTCTTGGGAAGGCATAGGGGTTTTGCGCACAACTTATGTTAATTTCTGCTCGTTTTGAGTTTGACTCGGTTAGTTATTGTAATTTCTGTTCGTTCTGGGTTTCCTTTATTTATCGATGCTGATTTGTGGCAGTTTCACGCTTGGTCTCATTTTTTGTTTAATTGAGTTATTTCTTTTCTTTAAAAAACTTATTTTGTGGAAAAAGTTTTTAAAATAAATTTCTGTTCGTTTTATATTGACATAGTCTTTTCAGGGAAAAAGTTTAAATTTAAATCGAAAAAGTTTAACAGTTTAAATCTTTTCGTTTTTTAAGACTTTCTAGTTTTGCCTGCTATTTGTGTGCTGGAGAAAACTTTCGGCCATTTTTTTAACAGCATACACCCTTTTAAAAATCTGGACACAAATAGTACTGTTTAATTTAGTTTCATACCTCCTCTAGCTGACCTGAAATGGAAAACTTGATACCATTCGCAAAAAATCTGCTTAATTTCTTTGATAGCTTGGATACACTTACGCTATTTTGATTTGGTTAAACTTTAAGAGCAGAAATGGGAGGGTTGGCGTGGGAGGGTTGGTGTGGATGGGTGGGAGTGGAAGGGGGATTAGTTGCCCTCAAATCACTTTCGACTATTAAAAAGGCCATCAGCCCTTTCTATTTTCAATCGAACGAGCCCTTTTCGAAATTCCCACGACAACTCCTTCGATACGAAGTGCCCTGGTCTAAACAACAATAACAAAAACAAATAATACATTATACCCACTTCGATCTTTACTATAAAAACGTCAATCCTTCCAATCACTTTCGACTATTAAATAGGGCACTAAGCTTTTTGATATGCAATCGAATGATCCCTTTTGGAAACGACAACGGTTTCTATAAACACCTTATATGCCTCCAGCACATGCATCACATGCCCTACTCTAAGGGATGTTAGGGTGGTTGCCATTCTCTAAGACTGAATTTCTAGAACTTTCAACTACCTTAAACAAAATGGCTATCTCAAAATTCTGATTGTATGTGTTTTGGGAAATGGTTGGCATGAGAGGGGTGTTAGTCGCCTTCCAATCACTTTCAACTATTAAAAAGGGCACAAGCCACTCTAATTTCCAATTGAATGAGCGCTTTTCGAAGTTTCTATAACAACTTCTTCAATACGAAGTGCCCTGCTCTAAAGGAAATAATTAATAAGTTATGCCCCCAGGGCTTAACTTAAAACCCTTGCCCTGAGGGTTGTGGAGGAGTGTCCTCTTCTTCACTTAGTCCCCGTTTCTTGTATCGTTCTCGAGTGTCCCCGTTCTTTGCTTAGGCAACGCGATCGTGCAGCCTATGATTTATACAACAACTTTCTATATAAACCTTATATTCCCCCAGGACATAACTTACAACCCTTGCACTGAGGGCTCTGAGGGGTTATCATCCTAAAAGACCAAATTTCCAGAACGATCAACTACGTTGAACAAAATCTCAAAATTTTGATTGGATGTGTAGTGGAAAATGGTGGGCGTGAGAGGGGCATTTGTCGCTATCCAATCACTTTCAACTATTAAAAAAAGCACTAGCCCTTTCAATTTTCAATTGAATAAGCCCTTTTGAAGTTTCTATGAAAAAGCTTTCCATAAAAAAACTTTATATGCCTAAGGGCATAACTTACGACCCTTGCCATGAGGGTTTTGGGTGGGGGGAGGGGTTGTCATCCTTAAGGACCTAATTTCCAAAACTTTCAACTACGTTGAATAAAATGGCTATCTAAAAATTTTTATTGGATGTATTTGGGGAAAAGGTGGGCGTGAGAGTGGGGTTAGTTGCCCTCAAATCACTTTGTAGTATTAAAAAGGGCACTATCCATCCCTTTGAATTTAAAATCGAATGAGCCCTTTTTCAAGTTTCTACGATAAAGATTTTAATAAAAACCTTATATGCCCCCAGGCCATAACTTTAAATCCTTGCCCTGAGGGTTGTGGGGGATTGTCCTCCTCAACAATATATTTTCTATCTGGAAGTCAACTACGCTGAACAAAATGGCTATCTCAAAATTTTTATTGGATGTTTTGCGGGAATGATCGGCGTGGGAGGGGCTAGTTGCCCTCCAATCGCTTTCAACTATTAAAAAGGACACTAGCCCTTTGAATTTCCAATCGAATGAGCTTTTTTTGAAGTTTCTATGACAACGACTTCTTTAAAAACCATATATGCCCCCAGGGTATAACTTAAAACCCTTGCCCTGAGGATTGTGGGGGAGTGTCCTCCTCAAAAACATGTTTTCTATCTGGAAATCAACTACGCTGAAAAAAATGGTTATCTCAAAATTTGATTGGATTTGTTTGGGGAAATTATCGGCGTGGGCGGGGGGGGGGGGGCTAGTTGCCCTCCAATCACTTTTGACTATTGAAAATGGCACTAGCCCTTTGAATTTCCAATCGAATGAGCCTTTTTTGAAGTTTCTACGACACCAACTTCAATAAAAACCGTATATGCCCCCAGGGAAAAGCTTAAAGCAATTTCCTTGGGGGTGGTTGAAGATTTACGATCTCAAAAGACTGCTTTTTATCTGAGAAACAACTACGCAGAATAAAATCGATATATAAAGGATGAGAGCGCAGATGGGCTGGGGACGCATGGGCGTGGGGGGGGGGGGCTAGGTGCCCTCCAATCACTTTCGACTAATGAAAAAGGGTACTCGCCCTTCGAATTTCCAATCGCATTAGCCTGTTTTGAAGTTGTTACGAGAACACCTTCTATAAAAATCTTATATGCCCCCAGGGCAAAACTGAAAACTCTCGCCATGAGGGTTGTGGGGATTGTCCTTGTCAAAAACATATTTTCTATCTGAAAATCAACTACGCTGAACAAAATGGCTATCTCAAAATTTTGATTGGACGTGTTTGGGGGAATGATGGTCGTGTGGGGGGGGGGGCGTAGTTGCCCTCCAATCACTTTTGACTAATAAAAAGGGCACTAGAAATCTCAATTTCCTATCGAATGAGCCCCTTTTGAAGTTTCTACGACGACCCCTTCCATATGAAGTGCCCAGCTCTAAAGTGCGCGCATTTTTTTTATGGGAAAAATCGTTCATTTGACCAATTTTCACTAGAGAAATGGAGAGAGAGAGAGAGAGAGAGAGAGAGAGAGAGAGAGAGAGAGAGAGAGAGAGAGAGAGAGAGAGAGAGAGAGAGAGAGAGAGAGAGAGAGAGAGAGAGAGAGAGAGAGAGAGAGAGAGAGAGAGAGAGAGAGAGAGAGAGAGAGAGAGAGAGAGAGAGAGAGAGAGAGAGAGAGAGAGAGAGAGAGAGAGAGAGAGAGAGAGAGAGAGAGAGAGAGAGAGAGAGAGAGAGAGAGAGAGAGAGAGAGAGAGAGAGAGAGAGAGAGAGAGAGAGAGAGAGAGAGAGAGAGAGAGAGAGAGAGAGAGAGAGAGAGAGAGAGAGAGAGAGAGAGAGAGAGAGAGAGAGAGAGAGAGAGAGAGAGAGAGAGAGAGAGAGAGAGAGAGAGAGAGAGAGAGAGAGAGAGAGAGAGAGAGAGAGAGAGAGAGAGAGAGAGAGAGAGAGAGAGAGAGAGAGAGAGAGAGAGAGAGAGAGAGAGAGAGAGAGAGAGAGAGAGAGAGAGAGAGAGAGAGAGAGAGAGAGAGAGAGAGAGAGAGAGAGAGAGAGAGAGAGAGAGAGAGAGAGAGAGAGAGAGAGAGAGAGAGAGAGAGAGAGAGAGAGAGAGAGAGAGAGAGAGAGAGAGAGAGAGAGAGAGAGAGAGAGAGAGAGAGAGAGAGAGAGAGAGAGAGAGAGAGAGAGAGAGAGAGAGAGAGAGAGAGAGAGAGAGAGAGAGAGAGAGAGAGAGAGAGAGAGAGAGAGAGAGAGAGAGAGAGAGAGAGAGAGAGAGAGAGAGAGAGAGAGAGAGAGAGAGAGAGAGAGAGAGAGAGAGAGAGAGAGAGAGAGAGAGAGAGAGAGAGAGAGAGAGAGAGAGAGAGAGAGAGAGAGAGAGAGAGAGAGAGAGAGAGAGAGAGAGAGAGAGAGAGAGAGAGAGAGAGAGAGAGAGAGAGAGAGAGAGAGAGAGAGAGAGAGAGAGAGAGAGAGAGAGAGAGAGAGAGAGAGAGAGAGAGAGAGAGAGAGAGAGAGAGAGAGAGAGAGAGAGAGAGAGAGAGAGAGAGAGAGAGAGAGAGAGAGAGAGAGAGAGAGAGAGAGAGAGAGAGAGAGAGAGAGAGAGAGAGAGAGAGAGAGAGAGAGAGAGAGAGAGAGAGAGAGAGAGAGAGAGAGAGAGAGAGAGAGAGAGAGAGAGAGAGAGAGAGAGAGAGAGAGAGAGAGAGAGAGAGAGAGAGAGAGAGAGAGAGAGAGAGAGAGAGAGAGAGAGAGAGAGAGAGAGAGAGAGAGAGAGAGAGAGAGAGAGAGAGAGAGAGAGAGAGAGAGAGAGAGAGAGAGAGAGAGAGAGAGAGAGAGAGAGAGAGAGAGAGAGAGAGAGAGAGAGAGAGAGAGAGAGAGAGAGAGAGAGAGAGAGAGAGAGAGAGAGAGAGAGAGAGAGAGAGAGAGAGAGAGAGAGAGAGAGAGAGAGAGAGAGAGAGAGAGAGAGAGAGAGAGAGAGAGAGAGAGAGAGAGAGAGAGAGAGAGAGAGAGAGAGAGAGAGAGAGAGAGAGAGAGAGAGAGAGAGAGAGAGAGAGAGAGAGAGAGAGAGAGAGAGAGAGAGAGAGAGAGAGAGAGAGAGAGAGAGAGAGAGAGAGAGAGAGAGAGAGAGAGAGAGAGAGAGAGAGAGAGAGAGAGAGAGAGAGAGAGAGAGAGAGAGAGAGAGAGAGAGAGAGAGAGAGAGAGAGAGAGAGAGAGAGAGAGAGAGAGAGAGAGAGAGAGAGAGAGAGAGAGAGAGAGAGAGAGAGAGAGAGAGAGAGAGAGAGAGAGAGAGAGAGAGAGAGAGAGAGAGAGAGAGAGAGAGAGAGAGAGAGAGAGAGAGAGAGAGAGAGAGAGAGAGAGAGAGAGAGAGAGAGAGAGAGAGAGAGAGAGAGAGAGAGAGAGAGAGAGAGAGCAGAGAGAGAGAGAGAGAGAGAGAGAGAGAGAGAGAGAGAGAGAGAGAGAGAGAGAGAGAGAGAGAGAGAGAGAGAGAGAGAGAGAGAGAGAGAGAGAGAGAGAGAGAGAGAGAGAGAGAGAGAGAGAGAGAGAGAGAGAGAGAGAGAGAGAGAGAGAGAGAGAGAGAGAGAGAGAGAGAGAGAGAGAGAGAGAGAGAGAGAGAGAGAGAGAGAGAGAGAGAGAGAGAGAGAGAGAGAGAGAGAGAGAGAGAGAGAGAGAGAGAGAGAGAGAGAGAGAGAGAGAGAGAGAGAGAGAGAGAGAGAGAGAGAGAGAGAGAGAGAGAGAGAGAGAGAGAGAGAGAGAGAGAGAGAGAGAGAGAGAGAGAGAGAGAGAGAGAGAGAGAGAGAGAGAGAGAGAGAGAGAGAGAGAGAGAGAGAGAGAGAGAGAGAGAGAGAGAGAGAGAGAGAGAGAGAGAGAGAGAGAGAGAGAGAGAGAGAGAGAGAGAGAGAGAGAGAGAGAGAGAGAGAGAGAGAGAGAGAGAGAGAGAGAGAGAGAGAGAGAGAGAGAGAGAGAGAGAGAGAGAGAGAGAGAGAGAGAGAGAGAGAGAGAGCAGAGAGAGAGAGAGAGAGAGAGAGAGAGAGAGAGAGAGAGAGAGAGAGAGAGAGAGAGAGAGAGAGAGAGAGAGAGAGAGAGAGAGAGAGAGAGAGAGAGAGAGAGAGAGAGAGAGAGAGAGAGAGAGAGAGAGAGAGAGAGAGAGAGAGAGAGAGAGAGAGAGAGAGAGAGAGAGAGAGAGAGAGAGAGAGAGAGAGAGAGAGAGAGAGAGAGAGAGAGAGAGAGAGAGAGAGAGAGAGAGAGAGAGAGAGAGAGAGAGAGAGAGAGAGAGAGAGAGAGAGAGAGAGAGAGAGAGAGAGAGAGAGAGAGAGAGAGAGAGAGAGAGAGAGAGAGAGAGAGAGAGAGAGAGAGAGAGAGAGAGAGAGAGAGAGAGAGAGAGAGAGAGAGAGAGAGAGAGAGAGAGAGAGAGAGAGAGAGAGAGAGAGAGAGAGAGAGAGAGAGAGAGAGAGAGAGACCAACTTTAGACCAAGCAACTGGCAACAGTGTCTTGGAAGGTCGTAGCGACTGCATTCTTGGATGTTGATGATTATTCTCCGTATCTTCCACGCTTTCACTGTTTAAAAATTAGAAAAAAAGTTCCCAGTGAAATAAAAAAAAAGAAGACGCAAAATATACTTACAGTAGACATTAAAGATTACGGAATTATAGTCATCAATGCCTCTTGTATTTCAAGTATTCAGAGGCCATGACCTTAGAAGCTTATTACTATTTCGGAGAAAATTGGAATTAAAAGCATACTGGAAGAGATCTATCAATTTATTTTCTCAACAGAAAACTGCACAAGACAAGGTCTGACCCTATGATCTAATATTTTGCCTCATTAAGTCAATCATTCAGTGCGTTAAAATATAGTCAAAAATTGTATAAACTGTTTCACGTTTGTAAATTATCTTATCATCCTAAACAATAAATAAGAATATATGAACACATTCTTGTATAAGGTCAGAGTGAGTAATTGTCGAAACGCAATTAAATTACCTTACGCACCGGATCGCAGGTAACTTCTACTTTCATGTCATTTGGAGAGACAACCAAAACTTAATTTTAGCTTGAGAATAGAGGGCACATACCACAACGAACTGCCATGAAAACGGAAATTTCTGTGCTTAAAATTTTTCAATTTCTTGTGTTGGCACCTACGGGGGGGGGGGGGAGGAGAAAGCATTTCTGAATATGAAAAAAATATGAATTGTCAAAAAAACATGAAATTTATAAAAATAACAAAATAATTTTAAAAATAAAATTGTAAAAAAGTGAATGTGAATTTATGTTCAGAATGACTTCTGGTAAAATAACCGTCGTTGAAACTACTGTCTTGAATTTCAGGAACATTTTTCAATCCTCCTCTAGAAAATCAGCGGGTACCCATGCCTAAATATGAATGTGTTTAATCTCTCAAAAGATTATTTCCGTAGTAAAGGAATATGACCTGAAGCGACATTACGATACTGAGCACAAAACTAAATTTGATGGTAATGGTGTGAATCTCGAAAAAACAAAATCATCGACTTGAAATCGTCACTCAAAAATCAGCAGACAATTTTTAATGACAGACAAAAGAGCATCAATTGTACGTGCTACAAAAGAGCAGAAATAATAGCAAAGCACGGTCGCCCATTTACCGACAGTGAACTTGTCAAAGAGTATATTGACTTGTCTTAGCTTATTGCGGAGGAAGTATGCCCGGAACAGAAAAATATTTGAAAACATTAATCTCTCTGCTAGAACTTCCACCCACTGCACCGAAGACTTGGGCGCTAACTTGTGTGAACAACTTAAGAATAAAGCGAGTTTTTTAAACACTTCTCTCTTGTGATGGACGAGAGTACGGATGTGTGGGATACGGCACTATTCTTATTATTTGTAAGAGGGATTGATGAAAACTTTCATGTAAATGAGGAGTTATTTAAAATGCGCGTTCTTAATGGAACTAAAAAGGGGGAGGATTTATTTCACAACTTGGAACAAGCTCTAGTTTCATGCGGCTTGAGCTGCGATAAATTAATCAGTATCACGACGGACGGCGGAAAAATAAATTAATTTGAATGTGAAAAATAAAGGTGTCGTTAAAAGAGTCACCAACAAACTTCTAGAGTCTGGATCTGAAGTTCCATATACGTTTCACTGTAATGTCTATCAAGAAGCATTGTGTTTCAATGTTTTATAATAGAGGGAAATAACGGATACCGTTATATCTGTTATTAATTTTATGTGGAAAAATGGACTTAGTCACCGCCAGTCTAAAAAGTTTTCTGAAGATGTGGAAGCTGAATATGATGACGTGATGTATTACTGTGAAGTAAGCTGGCTAAGCCGATGGTCAGTACTTTAATGATTTTTATATTTAAAGAAAGAAATTTTGTAACTTCATGGAGATGAAAGGGAAGGTAATACCCGAACTTTACAACAACAAGTGGGTTGTAGATCTTGGGTTTTTAACTGATTTGATTACAGAACTGATTCTACTCGATACACGCTTACAAGCAAATATTTAATTTAAACGCTGGATGTATTCAGATGTTACATTATTTATCAAGCATATGAATGAAAAAAAGCTCGATCATTTTCCAAATTTCAAGAAAGCAGTAGTAGAAGCTGATATAAATTTTGTTTGGCCAAATACTAAAATAAAAAGTGCATAAATACAACTTAAATACCAGTTTAAAAAGCGGTTTGCTGATTTCAAAAAGATCTCACGTAAGATAAATATTTTTGAAAACCCCTTCGTAGTGGACGTTAATAAAGTAACAAGTGAATCGCAAATCAACGCGATAGATTTGCAAAGTGACACCACACTTAAAATAGCTTTTAAGGAGAAAAAAATTTGGTGGATTTCTATGGAAGTTTGCCTTCTGAAAACTACAAGGATTTAAAAAGGTTTGATCGGCAAGTAATTACAATGTTTGATAGTAATTATGTTTGTGAGCAAACTTTTTCAATTCTGAATTATCGAAAAAACAAACCCTGTTCTCGGTAATCGGATGTACATTTAGACGCAATATTGCGCGTCTCTACTACAAAAATGCAAGCTAATATAAAAAGAAATAGTAAGTCAAATGCAACAACAAAAAATCTAATTGAATGTATTAACTACAATAAATGTTGTAAAAATATACATTAAGGGTTTTATTTTAAACCTAAAATATTAGTATATAAATATTGTTGATATAATCTAAACATTATGATGTACCTACATTGCTTCATTACAGCATTGTAGACCTAATGTACATGTGACCTAAGTACGGCCCGCGTAATAACCCCAAATAAAATTTTTGCCCTTTTACAACTAAATGTTGGTGACCCATGCTCTACAGCTTCATTAGCAATGACCAGACTCATAGGTAAAGAGCTAGATTAAGAACCGGGTTTAAGTACAGAATTTATCACCTTCCAAGTTTTACGAATATCATTGCCACACACAGCAAAATTATTTAGATATTAGACATTTTGGCTTCCCTACACAAGACATTATATATATATTCCGGTAGATCTTGAATTGACAAAGACGAATAGCACTCGCTGAAAGTGTAGTGCATTTATAAGCTCTCCAGAGATTATTTTTCCTTCTCCAGCTTTTGAGAAGTCTGTATGTCATCCATGGGTTTAGAGGAACAATCCTTTTAGATTAGGTGGTACTTTACAAATGCTAGCCTCTTTTATGGTTCTATGTTTATGGTTTATGGTTTTATGGTTTTATGGTTCTCTTTTACAAAAAATAGCCTCTTTTATGGTTCCATAAAAGGCCTCAAATAAACAAGAAAAATCCTTATCGTTATCAAACAAGCTGCAAGAATTTTCCGCCAATTTAGACCCAAGAAGAGATAACTCTTTCTCACCAAACCTAAAAGAATAGGAATCAAACACATGAGCCGGTTTACTCCTCCCCTGTTTAAAGCTGAACCGAGAATATATTGGAAAATGACCCGATATATCACTAACCAAAATTGAGTTTTCCCTCACGCTAATCAAAGAAGCTGTAACATTGGTTACTCGTGTGAGGATGGATGTAGTTGGTAGAGTTCCTGCGGCAAGCATGGTTGAAAGAAAATCAACTGAAGCTGAAGACTTTTAATCCATCAAATTTATATTAAAGTTACCCATTATGATTAACTAACACGGACGTTTCAGTATTATATCAAGTATTTCCTCAAGATTCCGAAGAAACAACGGAACCGCATCACTAGGAGAACGATAAATATTGCCTAGGATTAGATCAATACCATCAGATCTAATTTCTATAAATTGTGTTCAAAAATAACTTCAAAATTCCTTGATAAGTCATCCGCAAGCAATGGTGCAAATTACAAGATATAAGGAGGAGGTATTAGATGTATTAGGAGGTATTACAAGATATTAGGACAAATGGCTAATGGAGGCAAGACCTTCTTTAGCCATCTTGCAACGGTTTATATGTTCCATTTTGCAACCATGGATATCCAATAGCATTTCATTGCCAGAATCCAAAAACGTCTCACAAACCAACAACATCAGGCTGTCCATCCCAAACAATTTGTCCTAAATTATCTATTGACGAGGAGAAACCCTGGATGTTAATCTGAAGTATAGTCAGAGAAAAATTTCCTTTGGTAACCTCCTCATCCCCCAAATCCGAAACATATTTTCTATTACAAATGGGGTTTATATTAATCAGATTTGGATTAGCCTGACCCACAGAATTATTTACGATACTAATTACATCGAAAGGATTATTTTCGAGCTCGCAAAGGGGACTCTTACTGCTTAAAATATTGAAAAAAACAATAAAAGAAAGTAAATAAATAAAGCAAAAAATGAAACGAAATGAAAAAAAAATTGTAAAAAAAAATCGAAAAATAATGACTTCAGGAAGGCATTTCCAAATCAAGAAAAATATTAGCAAGTCACATACTAATACATTCATGCAAATAATTTATTTTACGTATACGAGTTTCACCCGGAACTTTGGATAGAACTTGTCCATGATCAGACCAAACACTTCTTGGGTCAAAGGTGCTGCGAGCCGCGTTCAATAGATCGCGACGCTTTTTAGTTAGGTTTTAAGACACAGATAGGCCTACACCTGACTTAGCCAACTTACTTTTCGCTGCAAACACTTTTCGAGCAGTATCCACGTTTGAAGATTTTACCAGGGCAATTTTTACATTCTCAGTTTGAGTAGCAGGCATACGGAATCGATTAACCTTTAAGAGGTCGATTTTTTTTAATCGTGCAAGCCCATTATTTGTGTTATCACTTCATTAAGATTATCCATCAATTCCACATTGGGGTTTGGTTTCACACCGTAGAAAATTAGAGTATCAAGTAAGGTATTCTGCTCAAGTTGTCAACCCTGTCTTCTATTTTAGAAATGTTATTTTCAAGCATGTTCACTGCATTATAAAGTCTTTGAAGGGCTGTTTCATTTATTTTTCAAATCTAGCATTATATTCAAGGGAAATAGAGTTATAAACTTCGTTCACAATATCTTTGCTGATAATTTCCGAAACTCGGCGATCTTTCATTGTGTCTGATACGACACGAGAAATATCATTCATTAGGTTAGACTTAGTGTTCATTAGTTCCTCTTGAGTTTCATTATTATTTCCTTTAAAGTTGATGCTGAGTGAGAAGTCGGAGTTGAGGGCACTGACTGGATTTTGCTTTAGTTTTAGTTGGCAGTGATAAGCAGGTTTTACTCAGAGTCTTGAAAATATCAGGGAATAAGCGCTGCTCTTCAAAAGCCTTATTTACACCTTTATCTGTCCTTGTACAAGCTTCTTTAAAGTTGTCATTCTAATTGCGGAAATGTGCTTCAGCTATGTTATGCTCAGAGTACTCAAAGATTTTTTTTTCGGGGTGGGGGTTGACACAACAAAAAACTAAAAAACGCATACAAAATTTGTTTATATCCATTTTTTTTACGTTTTTACGAGTAAAAAAATTTCGGGAGGGGTTCAAACCCCCCCCCCCCCCTCTGGGTACGGCCTTGGCAAGGACTATATCCAATTCAATTGAAAACTTGTTTAGCTCTTTACCACAGTAGAGAGAATATACAGTGCTCTTCACTCTTTGAACTCTGACAATGAACTATTGAGCCGCATCGCTCCTTACTTGCAGTTTGTTACCACGAACTGTTTGATATCAACAGACTTGTACAATTCGATTTCTCGTTCAACATTATTTCCAAAAATAGTGGTCGCTGCTGTGACAATGGTGTACTAGCCCCCCTCCCTGTACTTACGTACTATCCTGATCCCACTCAAGAATTTTCATCTGAATGATCTGAGAAAAACCGGTTTGTCTGTCTGCATTAGGTCGTAATAGCTTAGTCTCATTGAGAAAAACTTTGATGTACGTATGTTTTCATTAATATTTAATATATATAGAGGTAATTAGGTTAGATATTTAATATAATGCTTTCTGCAAGGCCTGCTTTCCATAATTCTCTGTTGTAGTTTCCATAATTTTGTTTCTAAACTATTATATTTTCATCAGATTTTTTTATATTTCATTAAGATTAACCTAACTTCACTTCTTGGGTGGGGTCGGAATGATACGTGAGTGCCCCCCTCCCTAATGGGTGAGGTAGGCCACAGCCCTAGGTTATAGATGAAACTTTTTGATTCTGTTGGTAAGCATTACATTTTGTCCTTATTTATAAAAGTAGGTTCATAATCCGAATTAAATCAATTCGAGAAAAATTATGTATAATTCTGTATAATAAAATATATAATATGTATATAATATATAATATAAAATATATAATATAATAATTATATCATATATAAAATATATAATATAATATATATAATATTGCTCATTTTATGACTAGAAAGTTCAGGGTATCAGTTATAGTAGTATACGCCCCTGCAGAACCGACTGGCGGAGATACTAGGGACTCAGATGAATTTTACTTACAGTTACAGGAGCAAATAGACAGGGTCCCAGGTAGAAATATGATGCTATTAATGGTATATTTTAACGCCCAGGTTGGTAAAAATTGGGATAGATTGTATCCCAGCCTAGGTAAATTTGGTGTAGGAAACGAAAACAGTAATGGATACAGACTTTTGCAATTTTGTAGGTGTAACAATCTAGTTATAACCAATATGTTGTTTGGTCATAAAATGGCTCATCAGTTAATATGGTATTCACGTGACGTTAAGACAGCAAACCTTAATGATTATGTTATAGTAAACTGAAGACTGGCATGATCAATACAAGATACTAGTGTATAAAGCACTGCTCTTATTCATGTTAAAAGTAAAGATCACCATCTAGTAGTGTCAAGGGTTAATTTAAAACTGAAATATCGGAAGGGTAACTACCTCCCGGGAAGTTATGATGTTGGTAGACTCCAGGATCAGAATTTGAGAGAAAATTCCCAGGGACAGTTGAATACTAAACTTGAGAGTTTAAAATTTGATAATGTGGAAGATGGTTGGAGTAATTTTGGAAAAATAATTTGTGAAGTTGCTGAAGCTGTATTAGGGAAGAAAGCTGCAGCTAAGAGAACTGCAGCTAAGAATATTAGTGGAAAATCTTTATGTTTAATAGAAAGGAGAAAGAACTCGTACAAGAATTATCAGAGCGATAGATCATACAACAACGAAAGGAATGTGAAGAAAGCGGAGAAGACATTAAAATATGCTGTGAGGTATAGTGAACTTGAGGCTAGGGATAAAAGTGCTAATGAACTGGTAGATGCTTCCTGACGGCATAAGAGTAAAATATTGTTCTGGTGTGCTAACAAATTAAGAGGGTGTAGTCAATCGGGAATTGTTCCATTTAAAGATAGGAGTAGGGTCGCAATTAGCGATAAGGAAAAAACTAAAGAGAGATGGGCCGAACATTTTGAGAACTTGCTTAACCGAGATAGAGTTGCAGGAAAATTAATAGAGGGAAATGAAAAAGTTTGTGATACTTTGGATGTGAAGGAAGATTTGTTTTGTGAGGAGGAATTAGCAACAGTACTAAAAGGATTAAAGAATAACAAGGCTCCAGGTTCTCATAGGGTGATAAATGAGTTTCTTAAATATGGTAGCTCTGAGGTTAGAAATAATTTCTTTAAGATTATGAATATGATTTTTGAAAAAGGGTAAGTACCGAGCGATTTTAGGAAAACCTCAATTAAGCCAATTTATTAGAAAGGTGATAAAAGCGAGTGTGGTAATTATCGAGGGATTAGTCTGGTCTCTGTAGGTAGTAAATTACTTAGTAATATGATACTTTTTAGACTGAGAGATGCCGTAGACGAAGTTTTAAGAGAAGAGCAGTGCGGTTTTAGAAAAGGTAGAGGATGTGTCGACCAAATTTTCACTCTTAGGTTAATAATTGAGAAGTACATGAGTTTTCGAACATCTTTGGTCCTTAGTTTTATAGATGATGACCAAGCGTTCGATTTTGTTGATAGAAGAGCTTTAGCAAAGGTTTTATCCTTGTATGGTATACCAAACAAATACATTAAAGTGATTAGTGCTATGTACGAGAAAAACACTGCTGCGGTTAAGGTAGGAAATGAGGTTAGCAGCTGGTTTGTGCATTAAATCAGGAGTTAAGCAGGGCTGTGTTCTATCCCCCTTTATATGGATTATTTTGATGGATTTTGTCTTAAGGAGCACAGGAAAGGCAATGTGAGACCACAGAATCAAATGGGGAGGAAAAAGTCTCCTGGCCTTAGATTATGCTGATGATTTAAGCATTCTAGATGAAAGCGTGAAAAAAACGAATGAAGTTTTAGAGGTTTTGTGCGTTGAGAGTGTTAGAATTGGTTTGAAAATTGATGTTAGGAAGACTAGATCACTAATGCTAGGAATAAGTGCAGATGGAAAGGCGACGTTTGGTCATGAAAATATTGATCTGGTGGGCAGCTTCACCTACCTTGGTAGTATTATTAGTAAAGATGGTGGGAGCAGTGAAGATGTTAAAAATAGAATAGCCAAGGCTCAGGGTGTTTTTTCACAGATAAAAAAAGTCTGGAAGAATAGGAAGATAAGTCTACAAACCAAGATTAGAATATTAGAAGCTACAGTGATGACAGTGGTCAAAGTGGACAGGCTCTGAAGCATGGACGCTCCGGAAAGCAGATGAAGATTTTCTAGATGTTTTCCAGAGAAATTGCTTTAGGATTGTTCTGGGTACCCGGCTGACTGAGCGTATTTCAAACAATAGGCTGTACGAAAAATGTGTTTGAATACCGCTCTCTAGGGCTATAATGAAAGAAAGGTTGAGGTGGCTAGGGCACGTTGTGCGGATGAAGGATGACAGATTGCCGAAGATTGTTCTTTTCGGCCAACCATCTAGGGCTAAACGGAAAGCAGGTCGTCCCCTTCTGGGGTGGGAGGAAGTCATAACGTAAGATTTAAAGGAAATGGAATCTTCGTGGGCAGGGGTAAAAAGGGAGGCTTTGAATAGATTGGGATGGAAGAGGAGCGTGCGTAGTTGTGTTAGCCTCAGGCGGCTTGGTGATACGGTGAGTTATTAGTAGTAGTAGTATATAATATATAAAATATATTATATACATATATATATATATATATATATATATATATATATATATATATATATATATATATATATAATATATATATATATAATATATAATATATATAATATATATATATATATATATATATATATATATATATATATATATATATATATATATATAATATATATAATATATATAATAAATATAAAATATATAATATTTCATATATAATATAAAATATATATTATGTATAATAAAAATTATGTATAAAATTATGTACAATTATCTGCCTTCATAAAGAGGGGACTGTGACGCAATTGTCACAGTACCAATCGTAATATTAGGAAAGTGTTGAACGGGGAATCGAATGTTACTATCCTTTTGTTATTGAAGTGTTAATTTAGAAGATGCCATGTACAAGACTGTTAGTCGTGTGTTGAGTATTTAGCCACCCCCCTCTCTAAGGGACTCTACACGTTATAACTGTAACATTACCTTTATCGTTCAATGACTGCTGGTAAAAGAAAAATCCCATATCCTTCTTTCGACACTTGTTTTCCAAAAGAGTTTCATTCAGAATACAAACAGTTTTGATCCCTCGCGCAGCTGCGACATAAACGCTATGAAAAATCAGTGAGGAAAAACAGGGGGCGTTATCCTTTATCTCTTCCAAAATGCTTTTATTCTTTGTAGGAAAGATTTGTTCAATCACATACGGCTTGCGAAATAGAAAAAACAAAAAAAACAATTCGAGATAAGAAAGAATTCACTATAAAACAGAACAGCTGCGGTGCAATTCCTAGACTGTTCAAAATCAAAACAGATTATTTATGTTTTTCACGGTATCGAAATAAATTTACCAAACAAGGTTAACAATAGATTATCTGTCACCTTAAGCATACGGACATAGAAATATTGCGCTTTTCTATTTGGGTAAAAATTATTAAAAAGGTGCAAATCTCATCTTTGGCGGCGTAGAATTCAAAATTTTCAGGTTTTATACTGAATTTTCCGTGATGCCCTTAAGTCCTAACTTTAAAGCCAATGGGGATATAAAGGAACAAATAGTTCTAGCCCAGTCATATTTCAGTTTTGCTGGGATCCAAAATACCATATTCAAAATTCATATACCTGAATTAATATTATGGGTTGACTCCTAACTCATTTTCCACCCAAACAAGCTATGTACAGTTTTTTTTTTTTTTTTTTTTTTTTTTTTTTTTACTTGACTGACTCAATGTGCCTATGCAGAGTTGACTGAATTGAGCTCCAGCAAGTTGAGTTTTCCTGGGTCGAGTCACTAATTTAAGATGTGGGAGTGTTGCATTGACTTGGCTGAGTGTTTTATATTTAGATGCCATCTTTGTCTCAGTTGATCTTCCTGTGTTCAGCTGAATCGACCGACTTTTTGGCAATTTCGGTTGCTTGTGTTGAGTCAGCTTGATTTACTTTACGGCTTGTTGAGTTTCGCTTTACATTGAGTTGTCCTCATTGAGCTAATTTTTGTGTTTGAAAGCTGTAAGAGGTATGTATGAACATGAATGAGGAGAAGGGGTCTGGCCCTGGTGCTCTAAAACTACACAGATCATCAGTCCTATCATGATTATGATTTCACAATAGGTACCAGGACACTCAGTCTTCTAACTGTATCTACAAAACTCTAATTTACAAACGCGGTATTCGGGATATACTTTACAGAGGTAAAGCTTGGACTATTGCTTTAAGTAATTTTTTTTAAGAAAGTAAAAGACCAATGTTAAAAAACGAAAGGAACAGAAATTACCCCAATATGGAAGGTAGAAGATGTTCAAAATTATAAAAAAGGCATCAAGTGATGTATTCACTTTATTCCCAGCTGAATTATATGAAAAAGTATAAATTTACCGAATCTTTTGTGAGAGGGTGCCAAATCTCCCTTCATTTGTGCAGGTTACCATGTAAATGTAGCCTTCCGCCTGACATTTAAAAGGTTACCTCCTCTAGACCCATTCTTACCGGTTAGTTTGACCTGGTCTCTGTAGGTAGCAAACTACTTAGAATGATGATACTTTTTAGACTGAGAGATGCCGTAGACAAAGTTTTAAGAGAAGAACAGTGCGGTTTTAGAAAAGGTAGAGGATGTGTCGACCAAATTTTCACTCTTTGATTAAAAATTGAGAAGTGCCTGAGTCATGAATCATGGAAAACCATTGATCCTCAGTTTTATAGATTATGAGCAAGATTTTGATCCAGCTGATAGAAAAGCTTTAGTGAAGGTCTTATCCTTGTAGGGTATACCAGACAAATATATTTAAGATGTCTAGGCGTTTACTCCCCGCCGGAAAATACTTTCTAGGGAAAATATCCCCCGCCGGAAAATACAGGCAGCGCCGCGACTTGTTGGTGTCCAATCATTTTGGACTTATAAAAAAAGGACCAAAACTCTCATTTCTGATCGAAGGAGCATCCTCCGAAGTTTCTACGACCTTGAGACAGAGGTGGGGATGTGGAAGGGGTAGTCCCACTCCTATACGGAATAAATGCTCACTTTGAGGTTAAGTTTTGCTCTTTATTTTCATTATTACAGCACAGACCAGAAATATTCCCGGAAATCAAGATGGATTAAACATCAATTCACATTTTTGATGCGTTTTTAGAGTTTTGTACCCCCCCCCCCCAAAACAAATAGTCCTGCGTTACGCTCCTGGGGATTACACATCAATTTCTACCTCCACCCTCCCCTCCCCCCTCCACGTCTCTCCCTTAGAACTAATTATGTATTTATCTGTAGGCTCAATGAGAGTTAGGATGTTTGGTATTAAAATGCACCCTTTGTGGTATCTGTCCCTCCCTAACAAGCCGAAATATGTTCAAGGTCTAGAAAAATTTCCCTGCGTTAGGTAAATTCCCTGTTGTTTTAGAATTCCAAACATTTGCATGTATGGGCTTTAAACCTCTGCAATGGAGTTCTCAGATTTATTTGTAGTCAAGGAGGACGGGGGATACCGCAAAAGGTTCATTTTAATGCCAAAACCTCCCAACTCTCATTGAGCCTTCAGATCAGTATATCTGCTGATAACGGTTACTGTATATGTAATCGAAATATCCAGTATTTTTTTGTTGTTCTTTCACTATCAGAGGTAAATGCCATACGACTCCAATGTTTTATTATTTATTATTTTTTTTTTCCACAGGCACTTCATATGGAAGGGGTCGTCGTAGAAACTTCAAAGGGGGCTCATTCAATTGGAAAATTGAGAGTTCTAGTGCCCTTTTTAATAGTCGAAAATGATTGGAGAGCAACTTAAAGATGTCTTGGCATTTACTCCCCCCTCGGAAAATACTTCCCAGGGAAAAATATCCCCCGCCGGAAAATACAGGCAGCGCCGCGACTTGTTGGTGTCCAATCATTTTGGACTTATAAAAAAAGGACCAAAACTCTCATTTCTGATCGAAGGAGCATCCTCCGAAGTTTCTACGACCTTGAGGCAGAGGTGGGGATGTGGAAGGGGTAGTCCCACTCCTATACGGAATAAATGCTCACTTTAAAGGTTAAGTTTTGCTCTTTATTTTCATTATTACAGCACAGACCAGAAATATTCCCGGAAATCAAGATGGATTAAACATCAATTCACATTTTTGATGCGTTTTAAGAGTTTTGTACCCCCCCCCCCCAAAAAAAAATAGTCCTGCGTACGCTCCTGGGGATTATAAATCAATTTGTACCTCCACCCTTCCCTCCAACCTCCACGTCTCTCCCTTAGAACTAATTATGTATTTATCTGTAGGCTCAATGAGAGTTAGAATGTTTGGTATTAAAATGCACCCTTTGTGGTATCTGTCCCTCCCTAACAAGCCAAAATATGTTTAAGGTCTAGAAAAATTTCCGCGCGTTAGGTAAATTCCCTGTTGTTTTAGAACATCCCAACTCTCGTTGAGCCTTCAGATCAGTATAATTGCTGATGACGGTTACTGTATATGTAATCGAAATATCCAGTATTTTTGTTGTTGTTTTTTCACTATCAGAGGCAACGCTGTAGCGTTCCCTATAGTAAATGCAATACGACTCCAATGTTTTATTATTTATTATTTTTTTCCCAGAGGCACTTCATATGGAAGGGGTCGTCTTAGAAACTTCAAAGGGGGCTCATTCAATTGGAAAATCGAGAGTTCTAGTGCCCTTTTTAATAGTCGAAAATGATTGGAGAGCAACTAGCCCCCCCCCCCCCCACGCCCATCATTCCCCCAAACACATCCATTCATAATTTTGAGATAGCCATTTTGTTCAGTGTAGTTAATTTCCGGATAGAAAATATCTTTTTGAGGAGGACATTCCCCCACATCCCTCGGGGCAAGGGTTTTAAGTTATGCCTTGGGGGCATTTAAGGTTTTTATAGAAGGCTTTGTCGTAAAAACTTCACAACAGGCTCATTCGACTGGAAATTCAAACTGCTAGTGCCCTTTTTAATAGTCTAAATTGATTGGAGGGCAACTAACCCCCCCTTCCCCACTCCCATAATTCCCCCAAACACATCCAATCAAAATGTTGATATAGCCATTTTGTTCAGCGTAGTTGATTTCAAGATAGAAAATATGTTTTTAAGGAGGACAATTCCCCACAATCCTCAGGGCAAGGGTTTTAATTTATGCCCTGGGGGCATATAAGGTTTTTTGTAGAAGGCATTGTATAATAAAATTCTAAACAAGGTAATTCGATTAGTTATTCAAAAGGATAGTGATCTTTTTATAGGCTAAAGGGTTCGTAGTGCACCACTCACCCCTTCCCCCACGCCACTCATTCCCCCAACCATATCAAATCAAAATTTTTTGGGAGGCCTTTTGTTACGTTTCGTTTTTACCCTGATAGAAAGTATATTTTTGTTGTGGTTTCTAGTTCACCAACATCAGGGAAGGGTGTTAAACTGTGCCCTTCGGGCATTTACTGTTTTTATAGAAGGCGTTGTCGTAGAAACTTCAAAAAAGTCTCAATCTATTGGAAATTAAAAGGGCTAGTGCCCCTTTTAATAGTCGAAAGTGTTTGGAGGGCAACTAGCCCCCCCCCACCCCCATCATTCCCCCAAACACAACCAATCAAAATTTTGAGATAGCCATTTTGTTCAGCGTAGTTGATTTACAGATAGAAAATATGTTTTTTAGGAGGACACTCTCCCCCAACCCTCAAGGCAAGGGTTTCAGGTTATACCCTGGGGGCATGGAAGGTTTTTATAGAAGGTGGTGTCGTAGAAACTTCAAAAAAAGCTGATTCGATTGGACATTCAAAGGGCTAGTGCCCTTTTTAATAGTCGAAAGTGATTTGAGGGCAACTAACCCCCCTCTCACGCCCACCTTTTCCCCAAACACATCCAATAAAAATTTTGATACAGCCATTTTGTTCAACGTAGTTGAAAGTCCTGGAAATTAAATGTTTGAGCAGGACACTCCCCCCACAGTCTTCAGGGGCAAGGGTTATAAGCTATGCCCTGGGGACATATATGGTTCTTATGGAAGGAATGCTCGTATAAACTTCAGAGAGGGCTCATTTGATTGGAAATTGAAAGTTCTAGATCACTTTTTAAGCGTCAAAAGATATTGGAGGGTAACCAGCTTCCCCCCAAACCCTCTTTTCCCAAATGCATTCAATAAAAATTTTAAAATAGATATTTTGTTAAAAATAGTTCAAAGATCATATAACAAAAATTCCTTTGTTGACACAACCCCCCCAGAGCCCGGAAGCACGCGTTGTAAGTTTTGCCCTGGGGGCATCTATGGTTCTCATAGAAGGGATGCTTGTATTAGCTTCAAAGAGGAAACTTTGATTGGAAATTAAAAGTTCTAGTTCACTTTTTAAGAGTCAAAAGAGATTTGAGGGCACCTAGCCCCCCCCTCCCCTCCCCGCTCTTTTTTCCTCAAACCCATCCGATAAGAACTTTGAGATAGTTTTTTTTAAACAGTTCAAAGACCATATAACGGAAACTCCGAGGTTAACAAAGCCCCCAGGGCCCGAATGCAGGCGTTATAAGTTCTGCCCTGGGGGATTTTATGGTTCTGATTGAAGGGAAGCTCGTAAAAAATTCAGAGATGGCTCATTCGATTGGAAATTGAAAGTTCTTGTTAAGTTTTTTAGAGTCAAAAGAGATTGGAGGGCAACTAGCCCCCCATTACCTTTTTCCCCAAATGAATCCAATAAAATTTTGAGGTAGCAATGAAGTTAAAAATTGTTCAAAAGTCAGGTAACAAAAATTCAGGTGTCGTCACAACCCCCCAAGGCCCGAGGGCAGGCGTTGCAAGCTATACCCTGGGGCATATATGGTTCTTATAAAAGGAATGCTCGTACAAACTTCAGAGAGAGCTCATTTGATTGGATATTGAAAGTTCGAGCTCACTTTTAATAGTAAAAAGAGATCCGAGGGCAGCTAGCCTCCCCCCCACGCCAAAATTTTTAGGGAACTATTTTGTTAAAAAAAAAAGTTCAAAGGTCAGGTAGTGAAAACTCCGTGGTTGACATATATTGTACAAACATTATATTTGTAATATTATTCGTTTTAAACGTAATTAATCATTGGTTATTTTAATAATATATACTAACCAATCATAGATTACACCCTGGGGGCATATATAGAGGCCTCCCGCTAGATTTTTTTTTTTGAAAAATATGAACTTTATGAACTTTTGATCACAAGAATATGAACTTTATGAACCTTTGAATGTGCTTTCTATGAATCTATTATGAACCTAAATTTACAACAATTGTACCACAGAAACTGTCCATGGACACAAAAGTGGTAGTTGGTGTTTTCATCATTGGTGCGCAAATTCTTATTGTTTTTTGTTTTTTTTTTATTCGTTCAGTTAAATGCACTTAATTTGTATAAAGGTACAAAATACAACAGTACAAAATAATCCACTCTACATGTTCCTTCTGGCAAAATATGATGAAATTAAGAACGACTTTCGTTTGTTTACCCTGCTCTGTATCAGCTCAACCGCTCTGACTGCCTCATCTTCTTCGCGCATCTTCCGGCTCAAAGCCTCGATCATACTTTGTGCGAGGCTTATTTCTACAAAGTGTTTGGCATCTATGACTTTTTTCAGCTTCTCATTAGCTTCTTGAAGAAGCCTTACTGCTACTTGTCTCTTCTCCTTTTCAACTGACTTCTTCTCAATCAAATCTTTTTCCAGGTGTTCAATGGTCTTCTTGTCAGATAACATCCTCTTTTTTCCTCTTCTTCTTCTTTCCTTTTGGCCTACTCTTCTTCTCTTCTTCTTCTTTCCTTTTGGACTCCTCTTCCTGTCTAGATCGCTCAGCTTCCAGGTACAGTTTATAGCTCTGGCACGCATTTCGCCCCAAATTCAACAGCTCTCTGGTAATAGGGACTATGTCGGGCCTAACCTCAAACTTCTTTACAGCGTCAGATAATATCAGTCTAGACTATCAGTCATTGAGCATTTTGGCTCTCATCGATGATTTTTCCTCGGTCATGATCCGTCCTGACCGGGAAAAGTCACGTTCAACGTCAGCGTTCCCATGCGACATGCAGAGAGCTGCTTTTACTATCTTTGAAACGAGGGGATATTTTGTCTTTCCTTGATGGTTTTTCAGACTAAAAACAGAGTTCCATAAAACATCAATCCTCGCTGAAGTCATGTTCTTAGGCAAACTCGGTTCCAGCTGGAGCAAGTTCCATTCGTCAATGGCAGCTTCAGTATACACACGGAAAGGCATAAATCCAACGATTTTCACAAAGTCGCTTGTTCTTGTCTCAGGATTCGAATCATCCAGCCGCAGGCACCGGAAATGCTGAAGGGCACTTTGACCTAGTGATTTCTCTTCAATATGGCGGCAAGCAGCTCTGGCAGTACTTCTGAAGTTCCGAGCATCAACTTTTTGTACCTTCGACAGGCATTCTTCCACGCCGTCACCGCATGCTATTTTATCGGATGGAAGAAAATCCCCACTTGAATTGGAGAGCTCAGAAAGTTTTTTTCCCTTCTGAATATCAGTCAAAGCACTTTGCTTTGACTGACAGTCAAAGCACAAAACGGCTGGCGGTCATCATTACTAGTCGACGCATTTCATCATACGGAATGCGGATAAGTGGTTCATCACGTTGAAAGAACTGTGTGAACTGAGCAAATAGCTTTCCGAAAGATATGACAAAGAGGACTAACGCTTTGGTCGTGGTACACTGGAGACTGCTAGATATCTCTCGGTATCCGCTAGATTTTCATCAATTCTGGTCTTTTCTTAGGGATGAATTTCAGGAAATACTCATCGAAAGCATCCCATTGCTCATCTAGTCTCTCAGCTGAAGAAACGAGGGTTAGCCACCGAATTGGCACATGTTCCAGGAAACGATGTGGAGGAAGCTTGAGATTCTTCTGGATGGTACCAAAGTCTTCTCAACCTAGCTGTTTTGGAAGGAATTCTCGTATAAACTTCAGAGAGGGCTCATTTGATTGGAAATTGGAAGTTCTAGTTCAGTTTTTAAGAGTCAAAAGTGATCAAAGGACAACTGGTCCCTCCCTCACGCCCTTTTTCCCCCAAATACACCAGATAAAAATTTTGAGGTAGTCATTTTGTTAAAAAAAAAAAACAAGGGTCAGATAACAAAAATTCCGGGGTCGAAACATGTTGTACAAACATAAAATGTGTAATATATTTAGTTTAATAACTAATTCATCATTTGAAAGAAATAATTTATTTAAAATCAATGAATCAATACAAATGTAGAGCATTGACTTATGTCAACCTGTTCAGAAAATATTTTAAAAGTAGTCAATGAAAAACGTTCACGCCAAATCTTATTTCGTTTCAGACGGATAGATAAACCCATCCGTTAAAAATTTGAATTGACCATTTTTTTAAAAATAGTTCAACCATCAGAAATTAAAACTCCGGAGACGACACAGCCCCCCAGGACCCGGGGACAGGCGTTGTAAGCTATACCCAGGGGTATATATGGTTTTTATAGAAGGGAGACTCGTATAAATTTCAAAGGGAGCTCATGTGATAGAAAATTGAAAGTTCTAGTTCACTTTTAAAGAGTCAAAAGAGACCGAAGCTTAATTAGTCCTAACACGCCCCTTTTCCCCAAACCCATCCGATAAAAATTTTGAGATAGCCATTTTGTTAAAAATATTTCAGACATCAGATAATAAAAACTCCAAGGTTGGCACAAACCCATTTTTTTACTTTGATATTGTTACTTTGATACCAATTTTGATATCCTGATGAACATTTGATTTTTTTTAAAGTTTCATTTTGAAATAAATAATTTTTAAAAACTTAAAATTTTTGCAATCAAAAACGAAGAAAAATTAATTAAAAAAAAACTTTCAAAAAAATAAGTTTTTCAAAGAAAAGCAAAGGCAATTTTAAACTTAAGCTCAATAGATAGAAATACCTTTTAAAATTCAAGCTCAAAACGATCAGAAATTAAATAAACAATCATAGCAAAAACATACACCAAGTAATAATATAAATGAATAAATAGATCTTAAAGCGAGTAATGCTTAGATTGAATATGAAAATTAAGCTAAATACGAAAAAAAAAATCCTATTGAAGTACAAATGAAACTTAAAACGAACAGAAATTAAATAAACAATCAATGCAAACAAACATAAAATAGATATTAATTTAAATTAATAAATAAATCTTAAAACGAGTGAAACTTAAATTGACTAAACAAATCAAGCTCGATACGAACGAAAATCCCTGCAAAAAAGAGTTTGGGGATCACCTCCTTCTCTTACTGTAAAAGTCTCAAACCTACTGCGTCACTGGCGCTTTGCTGATAACTATATGGGTCTTGAACAGTTTTGGAAAGTATAAACAACATCAAATTCAATATTTGATGTGTAATGATATTAATTGTTGAAAGATCCATCAGTTCAAGAATTTATCTCACTGTAATTGTATTTTTATTTTCAATGCTGTAAGAACTGGAAAAGAAAATATTTGTAATATAATTCGTTTTCAGTTAAGCGCCAATGACGCAGTAGGTTTTTGGTTTTTATTTACAGTTAGTATCCAAACAGTTATAGTTACAGCAGTATCCAAACACTTGTTTTTAGTGGACCTATTTTCGTATTTAACAACTTTAAAAAGAGTTAATAAGTTAAACTGAATATTGGATGTCTAATGATATTAATTGCTGAAAGCTCATCAGTTCATAATGTTACTTTAATTTTAATGTTTATTTTCAATATTAAGTACAAAAGAAAATATTTATCGTAAGATTGGTTTTCAGCAATCAAATTCAGAATTAAATATCAATTTCTCCCTTCTTCTCAAAACCCGTTTTATATTTATTAAATAAAAAAACCAGTTTTTTTAACTGAAAGTAAGAAACGACATTACAACTTAAAACAAACAGAAATTATTCGGTATATGAAAGAGGCTGTCCCCTCCACAACGCCTCGCACTTTACGCTAAAGTTTGACTTTCTCACAACTCTATTTTTTTTTTAACAATAAAAACCTTTACCGTAAAGAGCGAGGCGTTGTGGAGAGGGCAGCCCCTTTCATATACGGAATAATTTCTGTTCGTTTTAAATTTTAACGTCGTTCCTTACTTTCAGTTAAAACAAACTTGTTTTTTTTATTTAATTTTTGAACATTTTTGAATTAATGCAGGTTTTTATTTTGGCTCAGCGTACATGAATAATTAAAACAAAATTTGCATATTAATTTTACTTTTATTTGGTTAAATGGCTTTCTCGAAATTTGTTTAATTATATTTACGTACGTTTTTATTAGTAATAAATGTACGTAACTTACGAATTAACTTACGTAACGAGCTTCCATATTCATAGCTTTTTAATACGTATATTTGGGGGTTCGCCCACTAGTTAGTACCTCGCTCTTTACGTTACAGTTCGAATTTTGTTCCAGTTCTTTAAAAATGACCCCTTAATCACAAAGGCCGTCAATTAGAATAAATAGCTCTTATGAAAGTACTAAAACATCTTTCGCTTAAAGAGTGAGGTATTGACTAGGGGTGAACCCAATCATGTAAATAATATTTTCTGTTCGTTTTAAGTTTTAATGCTGCTCCATACTTTCAGTTGAAAAACTTGTTTTTTTATATTTAATTTCTGTTCTTTTTTTTATAAAATGCTGGGAAATCCGGCGCCCCCTTCATAGCAATGTCCCTACCCCATGAAAACTTCCTTCTTGGAAAGATCCTCCCACATAACCCCCAACCCACCCCCCCCCACCTACCAGAAAAAATCCCCCCCTGAAAACGTCTGTATACTTCCCAATAACCAATACTATATGTTAAGATTGGGTAAAGTCCATAACTTTTAGCCCTGCCCCCGGGGATTTCAGGTGGTTAAGTCATTCTAAAAGACATAGTTATCATACTTTTGACCATGTTGAACAAAATAGCAATCTCAAAATGTTGATCAGGTGACTTTTGGAAAAAATAAGCGTGGGAGGGAGCCTAGTTGCTCTTCATTTTTTTTGGTAACTTAAAAAGGGCACTAGAACTTTTAATTTCCGTTCCAATGAGCCCTACCACGATATTCTAGGACCACTGGGTCGATACGATCAACCATTGAAAAAAAAAAAAAAAAAAAAAAACAAAAAAAAAAACAAAAAATAAATACGCATCCGTGATCTTTCTTCTGGCAAAAAATGCAAAATTCCACATTTTTGTGGATAGGTGCTTGAAACATCTACAGTAGGGTTCACTGATACGCTGAATATGATGGTGTGATTTTCATTATGGTTCTATAACTTTAAGGGGGTCTTTCCCCCTTTTTTCTAAAATCAGCCAAATTTTCTTAGGTGCGTAACTTTCGATGGGTAAAACTAAACTTGATGAAACTTATACATTTGAAATCAGCATTAAAATCTGATTCTTTTGATGTATCTATTGGTATAAAAATTCCGTTTTTTAGAGTTTCGGTTACCATTTAGCCGGGTCGCTCCTTACTTACAGTTCGTTACCACGAACTGTTTGATTTGAAGCTTCAATGAGAGTTGCGATATCTGGGAAATAAAATGTACTCTTTTAGGCGTCTAGCTCCCCCCCCCCTCCAGCAAACTGACCACTGCCCCACCTCTGTAATAGCTGACTTGCACTTACACATCATTATGCATAATTTTATGAAATATGAAACAAATCAGTTTAGTTAAATAAAACTTTAAAATAATTGTCAGAAACGTTTTTCTGCAACAAGAGGGCAGATATTACCCCACAACATCCTTATTCAGGCTTAGTCTAAATGAAGGGCGATGAGAGGTTAGTTCCTACTCCCCCCCAGCGTATATATTTCTATATTTATCTGAAGTATCATTGAGAGTTAGACAATTTTGGCATTGAAATGCGCTTTTTAGGCATCTGCCCCCCTCCCGCATACACAATGGCCCGTCGCCTTCTTCATAATAGATAATGCGCAATTATACATTACTAAACATAAATTTCATAAGAAATCAACTGAATCAGCTTAGTTGAATTAAGCATTAAGATAAATGTCCGTATTAAACGTTTATCTTGTATGGACTACGTGACTTTTAAGGAACGAGGAACTTTTAAGAACGAAAATCAATTATTTCATTTTGATAGATTCCGATATCCAAGGATAGTAAAGAAGGATAGTAAGCTTTGTGATTAAACAGTTGAAATACCATATTGGACTTTATTTAGATGTACATTTTCTTTCGTTTTTATATTTATTTTTTTGGCGTAGCGTTTTTGTTGTTTTTTTTCTCACACTTTTCTTATCAATTATTTATCAATATTTGCTAAACATTACAGAAAGGTTATCCTGTCAATACTCGCAATGTTCATTTCACTATTTATTTATTTCCATATTTACAATATAATTTTTGCAAAAAGGCTACTGTGCGAATTCTGGAATTTAGGCAACCGCCCATTGACATTTAAAGTCCTCAAAGGAACATGTGGGAAAAAAGACAATGATCGGCGTTGAAAAAAAAAAAAAATTAATGATGCTTCATTATATGACGCAAGACAATGTCACACAGCAGAACTAAGATAAAGCCAAAAAATTGATGCGAAATACTCGGACTAGATAAACTGTTTTAGCCAGCTCTTTTATGAGCGGGAAATAATCGAAAAAGACTTACTTGGAATTAGGTCCTCCCCTGCCTTGAGGCACATAAGGCAGCAACTGTTGACTACCACGTCACTCGGTCCTAGGCCAACGACCAGACCTCCTCCATTGACCTACTTGATTGTGTAGCCTCCTTCTCCAGTGATCGATCAGAGGTTATACGCTGTCTACTCCTTTTGCGCAGACCAGGTTTCCAGCACCACACGTCCTATGGGAGTCTGCCCTCTTTCATTCTTGTCATATGTCCCCAGTACCTCGAAAGTCTCTTACGAATTTAATTAGTGATTAGAGGCTGCTTGGTCAGGACTTAAATCCGCACATTCGGCATTCTTTCAGTGCAGTGTACTGCAAGTATGTTTCGGAGGCAATTGTTCTCAAATCCAAGCAGTCTTTTTTCAGCAGTTTTTGGCATGCTCTATGATTAACAGCCATATAGAAGCACTGTAAAACATTGCTATTCAACAATCTGAGCTTGAACTCTTGGGAGCATTTGGAGCAACTCCACACATCATTTAGCTGGTAGAACGCTGCCCCTGCATAGGCAATCTGAAGCATTATTTCCCTATCACAGTTGCCATCTTCCGTTAAAACACTACCTTGATACCGAAAATCAATTATCTCTTCAATTTCTAAATCCCCAACATGAAGGCCTGCTGCCAAGTTATTAACCACTGAATTAGATATCGCTTCGATCTTGCTAACATTGATCTGAAGACCAATGGGGGAGATTTTCTCTAATAGCTCACCTATGTTTTTCTGCATATCTTCTTGAAAATGCGATATCGAGGCTACACCATCTGTAAAGTCACCATCATGGAGCGACCACTCAGGACGCAGTTTAATTCCTCTTAAGGCAAATGGCACTATCTTAAGACAGTGTCAATGACACGCTCTTAAGTCCAAAGAGTAAGTCACAGCACGACCTGTTAGAACGGAAACCATGCTGCTCGTCCCTGAACACCTCATTAACTCGCCACTGTAATTAATGAGAATATAGTCGATCTGGTTACGCGTTATTCCATCAGGAGATTTCCAAGTATACTTATGTATATCTTTGGAGAAAACAAGTTCCTCCACCAGTCATACTGTACGTGACACAAAAATCCACCTGTCGAACATCATTTTCCTTTAGTTCACCGAGTCCATGTGCAAACGCTACTGAAGGAGCATAGATCCGACAGACTTTAGCGATCCGACCCGACTTTAGATCCGACTTTAGCACCATCAGATCCGACTTTAGCGTTAAATTCACCAAAGATTTTGAGGATATCATGCTGTTACGTTTTATTCACCAAGTTCGTCAGCAACTGATAATACGCATCATTTTCAGAATCACTGGACTGATTCATTGGTGCATAAACTACAATAGCTATCATTTTGCCTGGATAGTTGCGAATCATACTCATAAGGTCCGTTCGTTCACAGGCTCCTACTCGATTAGACATTTTTTTTTACTTTGGTGTTCATTACAAGGGCAACACCACCGGCCCTATCTCTTTCTTTTCCATTCTGCATATCCCTTTGTCAGGCATTTGGGTTTCTGACAGAGCAGCCAAGTTGATCTTATATTTCTCCAAAGTTCTGATGATGTCATTCAATCTGCCAGGCTGTATTTTCTATTTTGCAGTCCTCAAGTTTCAGAATCCAATTCCAGATGTATTTTTCGCAGTCAAACATCATGTCTGGGGACGCGCATCAGTCGTCATCGAATGGTCAATTGAATGTCCGAGGCCATTAGTTGCACACTTTAATAGTAACTTCTAACGGTGACAGGTCATTAGCCTATCGACCAGCCAATAAATTGGATGTTAGCCGCCACCTCGTTCGGCGCGAAGCTTGGTAGTAGTAAATCCCTTTACCACTGTGAGGTGCAGGAACGGATCTCCCATGCCGTCTAGGGACGGAGGGTGGAGCCTCATTGCCTGGAACACTACCACCGTCGCAGCCATTTTCAGGCTTAGCTTGTCCCTTGCTCTCATATAGAGTCAGCAATAGGCTTCTGGAAAACCATCATTGGCTAAAAATTTACATACAAGGTTTTTTAAACATATAGAATACTATAATTCAACATATGACCCGTGAACTCCTTTTATTTCGAAAAAAAATAGTTTCTATTACAACGGCGCTGCCACAGTCCAACATTTTGTCACGAAGGTTTGTAGAATTCAAGATTCGTTCTCGAATGATAATATTTTTTTACGAAACTTCGATCGCAACCCGTTCAATGTGATGTGAGAAAAAAAAAACTGAAAAAAAGAAAGAAGACGAAGTTCTGATGATACCCTTGGAACAATACGATTTTCGACATTGCTTGCCTTTAGGATATAAAGACTCTTACATACGAGTTTTTACATAAGATGAATTTAATGGTAATTTTTTTTCATTTTCTACTTCTGAGGGGGGGAGGGTACCCCCTTCTCAAAATTATGTAAAATTGGTTTCTTTTATAACGGTTTAAGAATACAGCTTCAAGTACTATTACCTTTCTCAGTCAGAATTCCACAGTCAATTTTTTCAAACCCGAATTTATAAATTCTACTTTTTATGAGCCTTATGAGTCACCATTATAATATATTCAAATCAGGATTCCAAAATACACAGGATCCAAAAATACACGAATCGTCCCCTGGAAGCGGAATTGGCGTTAGTGAAGAACACAATATTTCGAGAAAACGCGTTTGAATGTTTGCAAACTTGCAAAACAGAAATGGTTGGAGTAAAATACGCAAAAAAAATACATGCTGAAAAGCATGGCATTTTGTATTGCAACGGCATACAAAGGAGATCCGGGTTGCAGCAGTAGCTAGCAACCTGGTAAGAGACGAACACATCCCTTAATAAAAATTACAATAACCCATAGCTCCTAAAAATAGAGTCAGATCAAAACAAGAAGTACACTATTAGAACCGCCTTGTCCAAAACCCTTATATAGGAAACATTCTTGGCTTAAACAACAGGGAAAATTTAAAAAAATCGTGGCTGAAACCACGATATTCTGATATACAGCATCTTTCTTCTTTCTCCTTGGCTTGAATAGCTAAGTTACATAAAGGATCGATATAGTTCATCATAAATGGCGTCAGTCAACAGAATCTCATGTAGTAGTTATTAATTGAAGGTTTGTTTAGAATTTAAATTGACAATCATAAATGGCGTCAGTCAACAGAATCCCATGTAATAGTTATTAATTGAAGTTTTGTTTAGACTTTAAATTGAGAAATTTATAAAAATTGCCCGTAGCAGGAATTGAACGTGTGACTTTTGAAGTATAATTCCAACACACTATCCACTGCACCATGAAGGCTTTCAAGGCATTTTTTTTCTTTCACTTTACTTTCTCCTTGGCTTGAATAACTAAGTTACATAAAGGATCGATATAGTTCATCATAAATGGTGTCAGTCAAGAGAATCTCATTTAGTAGCTATTAATTGAAGTTTTGTTTAGACTTTAAATTGACAAATTTATAAAAATTGCCCGTGGCAGGAATTGAACCTGCGACCTTCAAAGTATAGTTTCAATACACTATCCACTGCACCACGTAGGCTTTCAAGGACACAATTTTAAAATACTTTTTTCCAAAAAAGATCAATGAAAAGGTATTTTACATTGAAGAAGAAAACAGAAATAAGATTATTAATTAAAAATGTTGGGCTCCCTGAGTAATTGTAGCCTCAAAATACTGATGGTACTTATCTATTATATAAAACACACTCGAAAAGTGAAATTTGGTTAATGCTATTAAAAAAAAATGATGAAAATACAATAGTTTAGAAACAAACTTGGGCTATATATTTGCAAATTAGGGGTGGGGTGGGGGTGGTTGGTAGAGCATAGCATATATTAAATACGTAACCTAAACAGACATATTCTAACTTAACCAAAATACCAACTAAATACTTAAATAAAATATAGCTACAATTTATTTTCCAACCCAGCCAAAGCTAATTCTCTGGTATAAAGAAGTTTCTTGACAAGTTTCTTGTCTCATGGTCGCATCATTCGCGATCAAAATTCTGGAGCTTGTTGTGTGTTTTAGATAAGCACCTCCTAATTACAACAACTGATAGTTTTCTTTTAAGTTTTTCAGGAGAGATAATGAAGCTTAAGGTATATGTTCCTCGTGCAAGGTTTTAGTATTTTGTTTCTCTGTCTTCTTACGGTTTTCATGTTTCAACCTAAGACGACAATTTTACTTTCATTTGATAGCTGAAAATCAGATAATTTTCTCCATCTTTTCTACGAGGGTAGGGGGGTTATCCCCCCCCTGAGTGCATTTTTGCTTTGATTGATAATCTAAATGCATTAATTACGCTTCAAACAGTAGCTTAGTTTCCAAAATCTAACCAGAGACAAGAAGAAGGACGGGGAAGAATTAGAAAAGTTTTTGTTGGCCAATTTGACCAGGTCAAATGAAGTGATCCAATGTGCCTCCAAAAATATTTCAGAAGTAGTAAATAAAAATATCACTGACCTTCAAAAGCAAAAAATGATTAAATTATTCGAAAACTAGTCAATACATTATTAAATTAGGAGAAATATGCCAAAGATCAATATTTAAGCTTAAGGGAAAACCTTAAAAATATAAATTCATACTACGAATGAAATGCAATGAAAAACAAGAAATAATCCACGTAATTTTGTAAAGTTTCACTTGATGTTTTGACTGCATTTTGGCGTTATTACCTTCATAACGAGATGGCTAAAATTAAAGGTTGCAGAGACACTTTTGGTATACTTTGAACTTCAGCAAAACCAGGGATAGCAAAACAAATGTTAAGTTTGCTAAAAGCGGCAACTCAAAACGCGTCTTTCTCTCAAACAAATATTTTCTTGACACCTATAAGTTAAACATGCAATCTTTGATAGATGGTGACCTTGGTCGCGGTGAAAAAGATAAATAATGTAAACTTCAAGTCTGGACTGACACCAAGGCCGTACCCAGGATTTTTTTTTTTTGGGGGGGGGATTACTCAAAGATTTTTTGAGGGGGGGGGGGTAAACAAAAAACCCTAGAAAACGCATAAAAAATTGTTTATATCCATTTTTGTTACGTTTTTTCGAGTCAGACAAACGTTTCGGGGCGTCCGTTACGGCCAAAACATTTGGAGCGTCCGTACGGCCTTGACTGAAACACAAGAGCCGTAACCCCGTACGCGAAATATAGTCCCACACAAATAGAGAATACCAACTGTGTGCTGGTTGGCAACCCAGCCTCTAGAGCTTGAGCGTGGTAATTTCCGCAAAGTGAAGACTTTAGACACTTTTAAGGTTTACAACTTCCTTCCCTGGTGAGAATAAATATAAGGTAATTGAGCGTCCTTGTTCTATGAAACCGCATTTTCTTCTATAGCACAGGTGAACCACTACAGTTGATAATTATCTATTTGAAATGGCTAGTGTCACATAAACTAGGTTGTTAGTGGTGTCAAAAATCTGTTTGGAATTTTGGTTTTACAAGAAAAACTTATTTTAACTTATTTACATATTCACGCTTTTAGCGTGAGTTGCCACTTCAAAAATATAGATAATGACTAATGTGACCCATTAATAGGATTCCAAATCCCACCTAACTGTTGAATTCCCACTTAAACTGCAATTACAAGTCGTCCTAAGGTGGAATACAGTAGGTTCATATTTAGGAAACTGCGTCCTATATCACTTCAAAATTTCATCCCAGTAGGTTTACTCAACATTGTTCTTCTGATGTCTTTGTACAGATCTTTCAAATTTGTTTCTTTTTCCCTTATGTGTTGTATTATCTATCATTTGTTTTGGACGAATTGTCACTATCTCCACCTCTTTTTCTCCAGTTCTTTTTAGTTCTTTCGTCTCTATCTTCTTTTACGCAAATTTTTTCACCACTCGCCCATTTGCTTCTTTTTCTTTATATTTTTTTTTTGATTTGCTGGAATTGACGGTTTCTGTATTTCTACTTCCAGCTGATTCGAAATAAGGGCGGATAGTGTATTTCAGTGCTATTAAGCATATAAACGCTAAAACAAATCAAAAAGAGAATTTCAAACTGTGAGTAAATGTAAAAAGGAAATACAAAATGTGGACAAATATTCTTTTTTTTTTGCCTCATAAGGTAAGGAACAGTCTTTACAGATGTGTAAATCCTAAAGAACACATCATTAAATAGAAAAATACCCAGGCTTTGAAAACAACAACAAAGGGCGACTAAAGTTAAATAACCAACAGTAGGTCCATCCCTTAAAGGAGGGATTCAGATGGGTTTTCTATAAAGGAGGAGGGTAGAGGGGCAAAAACGATGTAAATTTCGAACGCACACTTTATATACTATAATGAGGGAAGCGTGAGAGACTCCCTTTCTGGTGTATGGGGGCATACTGTAAAATAACAATAAAATTAGAATTCTGAAAAGTAACTGTAACGAGTCAAGTGGAGATAATGAAGCATTTCTTATTGAGGAGTAGCCTATAATAGAGTTTAAGATAAACTAGCATTAAGACAAGAAACTTTATTCTAGAATACAACTACGACTAACCCCAAATCTCCATTATTCCCAAACATTGCTTAAAACAAGTTATTTATCTGACCACAGCCTGCAAAGCTACTGCCCTAATTACATTGTCAAAAAGGTAGATATTGCATTACATCAACAGTATTTTATCAGTATCATCAATATTAATTAGTCATAGTCATTTTCACCATATTGTTTTTCCATGTCTTCATCGTATTCTTCATCATCATCAACCGTTTGGCCATGCATATAGTCGTTTCCTTCTTCAAATTCATCAGCAAAATCTTCTTTTTCCACATCTTCTTCGTCCTCCTCTTCGTCCAATTTCTTTTTCTTTGTTTCTTCGTCTTCTGAATCGTCTCCCTCAGCTGAGAAAATATAAATAATACTAAAAAATAGTAACAACAAAAAACAGACAATTATTGATACCTGAGACTGGTGGGTCGTTCAATCCTATCGACCATAGGGTTTCAACCAAGATGAAGGATTCAAATCCCTCCCCCCTCCAGAATAAAATCCTGCGCACGTTTCCTGTTGATGGAATGAAAGATATAAAGACTGAATGGACCAAATATGAAACAACTCAGAGAATAAGAAAAAAAGGAAACGGATCCTTAGGCTACTGAAATCCAAACAAGAATAATATATATGAATTCTGAGTGACTATAGTGAATTTGGCCCTCTTCCTAAGTAAAATTCTTGGAGTCCCTCATAAATAGATCAATGCACATTAAAATATACACCCATAACAAATCAAGAAGAATACATACTTTTAGCCATAAATATTTTTCTTATAAATATGAATTTTTGCCAGTTCTTTTTAAATTCCCAGAATTTGAAGGTTACGCTTTGAAAGGCACATACCCCCAATCCTACTTTGTAAAACTTTAATTTTGAAGCACTGTATTTGAGGAAAGTCGAGATCATCGATCTATCTCGTCTTCCCTCTGAGTAACCCTCTGAATAGATTAATTCCCCTTAGAAGGGGAACAATTTCCCCTTCTACCCTGAAAAGAATACTAGATCGGCAGTTAAGAAACCACACAATCCCATAGAGCACTTTTTGAACTACAATGCTAAAGAAAAAATGGTTAATTTTTTAGTTCCATTTTTCACTCTTTTGCCAGATTTCCTTAAAGGAAAGTGTACTGGTCTCCACATTTAGCTTTTTTTTCATTTTATGAAGACGACAGACATTGAGGCCAATATTTTTGTACTAAGTTTACTACTTTACTTTTATTTAAAATGTCTTCTCCTCTTTAGCCCCAATTCACTATATTAGAAAGAAAAAGAAGAATAACAGCTACACTCTCATTTAAAACTTTAAACTGTCATATACTAGGACAAATAATACCCCTTTGCAGCTCATGAGACCCTTGAGAAGGTTGATTAGCTTTTTTCTGATCCATTCAGGTGTGCTTCGTTCGTTCAAGAGCTAAGATTACCAAAAAGAGTTTGATTTTAGATTTACCTTTCCTCTAAAATAGGTTTGATTCTACCCTTGTGGAGTAATTCACAATAAGCAAATTTTTAAGCCTTTCATCCCTTGTAAGTAGAAGTTTCACCAAAACTGAGGATGACATTGAACAAAAAAAAACGTTGTCTTTCTGTTGTGCATTGCCTGCAACCGTACATAAACAGAGGGATTTTTAAAGTGAGATTTTGCATCGAATTAAAGTGTAATTAGGTGATTTCTGTTTATATACATTTTTGACCGAAATATAGCCCCCCCCCCCAAAGCCCTCTAAAGTTAAAAAACCATCCCTTCCATAAAAACTTTAAATATCCCCTGGGCATAACTTACAACCCTTGTCCCTAATCTCTTGGATTTGTTTGAACCCCCAAAAGCCTTGTTATATGATATTTAGACTATTTTGAATAGAATGGCCATCTCAAAATTTATAATAGATGCATTTGGGACAATACGTCGTGTGTTTGTGTGTGTGTGGGGAGGGGCCCATTTACCCAAGAGCATAAATTGGGTTTGATTTATTGAACTCGAATGGATACTATTGCTTGATTATTACAATCATTTATATCTGTTGAATCAATAAAATGTTACTTAGTTAAATTCTAAGATAGTTGGAGTGCTAAGTATGGGAACAAAAGGGACATGAGAGGGCTCCACTTGAAGCGTGGTCAAGTCCGCCATGATGGTCTGAAGGAGAAATATATTTCCCAGGGAAGACCAGCCTTACCGAGCCATTTGCGTATTTCCCCTGCGTCACCACGTCTAAGGAGTGAGAAACCAGCTGAAAATGCTGCATCTACTGAGAGTGATGGTTTCTTTGGACTGAAAATTATAACATCAGGGTGAAATCTGGATTGCGAGGAGCTGAGGCGGTCCCGATGACTTGTGGATATTCCATATCTCTTCAAGAATTACGAGAAAAAGGTCATTCGACACATATAAGTTTATAGTCGTTCGGGGTTCCCCACGGGCCAAAAAAGTGTATTGAATAAGGAGCTCTGTCGGATTAGGTAAAACTCAAACTCATATCAAACTCAAACTTCTTTTAAGTTATTTCTCTTTTGATTTAGTTTCTTTTAAATTTTATGCGTTACTCTATAACTGGTTTTCTTTAATTTCTATATTGATTTGCGTTGTATTTTTATGTTGTTTTTCTTCGTGTTACTCCACGTATTATACCTTTGCATAGTGTGGGTTAGAAATAAATAACAATAATAATATTTCTATATGCTCATTATATTGTACATTCGCAATCGAATTTGACTTTCCAAGAAAATCTCTAAGTTGTTTATGTATTTATAGTGTTCAAATAATTCCCCGCCCCCCTACCCAAAGAAAATACTTTGAATTCGACTTCCAATGATTTTTCGTAGTTGTTTGTGCATTAACACTTTTCTGGCTAATGCCCCCCTCCCAACGATTACCTCCCTAGACGGTTACCCCTCTGAAAATTATTCCTGCGTATAAAATATCACTCATTAGATAAGATTACCAGTTTGACAAATTCACCGACAAGAAAGAGCCTGAAAATCGAACAATAAGCTACCACATTACCTTAACGAAATATTTTCTTTTGTACTTATTATAACATTGAAAATAAAAATGGAAATTACAGTGAATTAAAGTCTTGAACTAATGAGCTTTCAGTTATTAATGTCATTATATATCAAATATTCAGTTTAAATTTGATAGTTCTTTCCAAGACTGTTCAAGACACACATAGTTTTCAGTAAAACGCAAATGATACAGTAGGCTTTAGACTTTTACAGTTAGGGAAGGGGACAGTAGCCAAACTCTTGTTTGTAGTGATTTTGTTCGTTTTAAGCTTAATTTGTATATTCAATATAAGTTTTACTTCTTTTAAGATTTATTTATTCATTAGTACACATTTTATGTTTGTTTGCTATGATTATTTATTTAATTTCTGTTAGTTTTGGGTTTCATTTATCCTTGAGTAAAACTCAAAAGTAATATCTGGTCGTTTTGAGCTTGAATTATTATAAGTTTGTATTTCTGCTGATCACAGTTTTAATTAATTAAAAAAAACTTTTTCCACAAAATAAGTTTTTCAAAAAAAAAGTAAAGAGCTCCATTAAACCAAAAATGAACAAAAATAGAATCAAATAATCTACCAAGCATACAGCTACCACAAATCAGTATCAATAAATAAATGAAACCCAAAACAAACAGAAATTAGGCCCAAATTGGAAGAAATTAAATGTTTTTCTAAGATACCTGGGAATTTCGGTGTGGACTTTTAGTTTTCTCTCATTTATTCAAATGTATTATCCAAGTTTTGCAAGTTATATTAAAGCCACCAACTTAATTCTAAATAATTTGGCAACAAAAACTAAAAACGTTTATAATGAATAAGATAGGGCAAGTCTTTAATGTACCACATCCCTTTAATATGATTTGTTTTCAGTAAAGAGCTTGTTTGTAGCCACACTCTTGTTTGTAGTGAAAGCTATATGTTTCTTGAACAGTCTTGGAAAGAACTAATAAAATTAAACTGAATATTTGATATAATAATATTAATTGCTGAGAGCTCATCAGTGCAAGATTTTATATCACTGTATTTTTTTTTCAATGTCGTAATAAGCACAAAAGAAAATATTTGTAACATAATTCGTTTTCAGTGATCCTAAAGCGCCAATGACGCAGTTAGGAAAGGCAACAAACTTTTGTTTGTAGTGATTTTTGTTCATTTTCCGCTTGATTTTCATATTCAATTTAATTTTTACTCGTTTTAAAATTTATTTATTAACTTACATTAGTACCTGTTGTATGTTTTGTTTTGCTATGATTGTTTACTTAATTTTAGTTCGTTTTGGGTTTCATTTATTCTTTAATAGTAAAAGATTTGTATTCATTTTGATCTTGATTTGCATATTCAATTTAAGTTTTACCCATTTTATGATATTCATCTTTAAATTTTTGTCTGTTGTTTGTTTGCTGTGATTGTTTATTTAATTTCTGTTCGTTTTGGGTCCCATTTGTTCTTTAACAGTAAATTTAAAAAACTTTTTGCACAAAACAAGTTTTCAAAGAAAAGTAAAGAGCTCCACTAAGCCACGAATGAGCAGAAATAAAGTCAAATAACCTTCCAAGCATAAAGCTATCATAAATCACCGTCAATAAATAAATGAAACTCAAAACGAACAAAAATTACAATAAATAACCGATTCAAAATCAAAACGAGCAAAATTAACATGAGTAGGGCTGACAACCCCCATGCCTTCTCAAAGCCAGAACATAATTTACATTTTACTGCCTTCACTCTTTACTGCACATCGCTCTTTACAATAGCGCTGCCTATGATCTTTTGACTATTTTTGGACAAATGATTATCTCAAAATTTCTATCAGATGCATTTCGGGAAAATACGACGTGTGGGGGGGGGGGGAAGGTGTTAGCTGCCCCCGATCCCTTTGACTCTTAAAAAGGGCACTAGAACTTCTGCTTAGCAATCCGATGAGCCCTCTCCGAGGTTTATACAACCACCCTTTCTATAAAAACCCTATATGCCCCCAGGGAATAACTTACAACTCTTTCCCTGAGAGTTGTGGGGGGGGGGGTGTCATCCTCAAAGAACTAATTTCTGGACCTTTCAACTACGCTGAAGAAAATGGCTATCTCAAAATTTTGATTGGATGTCTTTGGGGAAATGATGGGCGTGGGTGTATGCACTTCAATCATTTTCGACTATTAAAAAGGGCATTAGCCCTTTCAAATTGCAATGAGCCCCTTTCGAAGTTTCTACGACGAATCCTTCTATACAAAGCACCCTGGTATAAAAAAAATATAAATAAATAATACAATGTGCTCTCATCGCTCTTTCCTTAGACGGCGCTATTGCGCTGCCTATGATTTCTGGTCGTTTTGAGTCTGAATTATTATAGATTTTCATGTGTGCTGATCCTAAGCTTAATATGGCCTTTACTTTTCTTTGAAAAACTTCTTTTTCGGAAAGTTTTTTTAATTAACACTTACAAAGAGTATTGGTTGTGGATTAAATGATATATTCCATTTATTGGTATCTGATTACAGTGCTACAACAGAATGTGGTTTAATTAGTGGCACATTTTCACGAGAATAGCAGTTGAACAGCTGTTCTCCTTCCGTTTTCGTTGAAACAACCACTCGTTCAAAAAGTTAGATTCCTTAATACAGATGAACATATAAGGAAACACAAATCCGTCTCAACAAACCTATCAAGTCAGATAGAGCACCTTACAATCCTTTATTACACGTTCCGTTTTATGAAAGAAAAATTTCCATTTTCATGTCTCGAAAGTTCACCAAATGGTCCTACACTTTTTTCGAATTTTTGTAGGCCAATTTCTGTAAAAGATAAACTCTGCTCAATCTCAAAGCAGAGTTGAACGAGAGCGCTTCGCCCAATTCAACGAGAGAAAGTCGAAAGCCAAAACAAAGTTTCGCTGAATAAATCAAGTGCAAGCAAAGGTTCACGCGGACGGACAACTTTCGTCCAGCTCCCGTCCTCGTGGAACAGGGCACCAAGGGATTTGCTTAACAGATTTCAACCCATTAGGATTTGCTGGTGGGACAGGCTATTCTTAGGAAGGTTTATCAATTCACTTTTTATAGAGCCATTTCATTCATCCTAGAAATAAAATAGATCTGACTCTTCAATCACAGGTTTAATTTTATGTCACCTGGATGTTCTTATGTAGCGTTTCACAATAAGCTATTTTTATTCTACCCTCATAGGTAGAAGTTTCACTAAAATATATCACGACTGATATATTGCGTAATTTCATTAATCTCTAGGCCTCGAACTGTTTATAGTAAATAAGGCCGTAAATAAGGCCGTAATATATAATGCACTAAAAGCACAAAGCAAGGTGCAGAAGCAGACCCGATGATTAAAAGAAAAGACAAAAAGAACACAAAGATACTAAATAAAAGACGAAGTAAAACCATACCACAAGCAAGAAGAAAAATAATTTTACATACCTCCCTCGTCCTTCTTTTCCAGTTTGCTGAGAATCGACCCTATTTCCTTCTCTTTACTCTTTTTGGGAGTTTTCATTTCAATCGTCCTTTTTGTAGTAGGTCGTAAACACGATGGAAACAGATCCCAGTCAATGTCCTGTTCCTGAAAAAATGAGTTGTTTTGAAATCAACAAAGTGTTCTTACACATAAATCATTACAAATTTTAAAAACCAGACTTTTCGAGTTGACAGAAGAATAACAACACCAGAACTCACTCTAAATCTGAGTTCTGAGAAAGGTCAGCAAATTTTGTCGAGCAAAAAGATGAACCATTGTCGTCACGAGGAATATGGCTAGTATGTCTGACTAAATAGAAATTTTTAAAGTCTTCCTAGAAAATTATCTTATTTAAAAATGGTATATAATATTTACCTATTAATATTTATATTAGATAGTGTTTATTTATTCTGGAAGCTTTTGTTTATTATAAATACATTTTTTCAAGCAGGAGGAAGGATTTTTTTTTAGCTCTTATTCGAGTCGACGCAAACCAAATATTCTCCCACCAAAATCCATTTTTTTAATTGCTTAACGTGAAATCCAAAGTAAAATTGAGCTACCAAAGTAAAATTCTACTCCTCAAATATGCCCCTCCCTGTGCGGATGAAGGATTATAGATGGCCGAAGATTGTTCTTTTCGGCCAACCGTCTAGGGCTAAACGGAAAGCAGGTCGTCCTCGTCTGGGGTGGGAGGACGTCATAAAGAAGGATTTAAAGGAAATGTGAACTTCGCGGGTGGGTGTAAAAAGGGAGGCTTTGAATAGATTGGGGTGGAGGAGGAGCGTGCGTAGCTGTGTTGGCCTCAGGCGGCTTGGTGCTGCGGTGAGTTGTTAGTAGTAGTAGTAGTAGTTTCCCTTGAATTGTCTGACCTCTAAAATAAATCTCTAAATATGTGTCTGGGAAAAAGTTCTGTAGCTGTCCTTCTTGGGGAAAATGTTTTTTATTTTCATCTGATGAAGCTTGCTACATTTATTTTTCTTAATTCACGGTTTGCATTTCAAAATTTTGGGACTTTTTTTTTATTGTTTTTATAGAAAACAAAGAGAATTGCTCATTTGTACATAAGGCCCTTAATTCCAATTCAACCCAAAATAAATCTTCAAATTGTTTAAACACTGAGTAGATTTGAATTTTTTTTTAGCAATTACAGTAGAAATTTTTTTTCACCAGGATATGACATGACATACTACTACTAACAACTCACAGTAGCACAATACTACCTAAGGCAAAACTGCGGCGCACTCCTCTCTACCCTAATATATTCAAAGCTTCACTCTTTACCCTTTCCCAAGAAGTTCCTATTTCCTTTAAATCCTACCTTATGACCAATTTCTACCCCGTTCGGGCAAGACCTGCAATTCGTTTGGCCCCAGGAGGATAACAATTTTTTTGCAATCTTTCACCCTTCATCCGTAAAACGTCATAGCCATCTTAGCGTTTCTTTCATTTTAGCCCAAGCAAGAGGGAAGGAAACATATTCTTCGTACGGCTTGTTGTTTGATATACGGTCGGACAAACGGGTACCTATCCGTAGACAATTTCTCTGGAAAATATTTAACAAATCTTCCTCTGTCTTCTGAAATGCAGATCTTCGTTTTCTTCAAAAACATAGTGAGAGAAAAATCTCAAGATGAAAAAAAAACGGGACTACGGTCAGTAGAAGCGAAAGACAAACTAAAACGAAATAAAACAAGACAAGTGTAAGTTAAAAGAAAATAAAGAAAGATAAAAATCTCAAGAAGAATAAAGCAAACGGGACTACGGCCAGTAGAAGGGAAAGACAAACTAAAACGAAATAAAACAAGACAAGTGTAAGTTAAAAGAAAATAAAGAAAGAGAAAAATCTCAAGATGAAGAAAACAAGTGGGACTACGGCCAGTAGAAGGGAAAGACAAACTAAAACCCGCGGATATTTCGCCTGTATAAAACAAGGCCTCTTCAACGCTAAGAACAAAAATTAAATCTAAAATAGCCTAAAATTAAATAAAATATAAAATCAAAAAAAGCAAAAAAAAAAAAAAATATATATACATACAATTGTTGCTAATGTGGTTGACCACCGCGAACCTAAAAAGAGTTACTTCAATGAGAACACTGAAGCAACTGGATAAAATAAAGGAAAATGAATATGAAATTAATCATTTTGTTGTGAAATAATCCTCTTGCTTTAATCCTTTTGACCACTGCTGCATTTCTCCTAGGTCTTCTATTTAATCTAGTCCCCTGGTGATTTTGTTAAATATGTTCAATATTTAAATTAGCTGCATCACTAGTTATTAAAAGATGAGTAAGAATATGTTTAATTTTTTTTATTTCAATGGCTTCCCTAGGCCACAGTGTCAAACCTCTATCGTTATAAATAGTTGTGACGTCGTCAAATTGTACGTAATGATCAAGGTGGTGGAAAATGTGTTCTGGCAAAACCGAAACGAAGGTTTCAGGAGGCTTACTAAATTTTAGAGCTTCATCTTTTGAGTTACGATGCTCAATAAATCTAAATCTCTTTGTTGTTGTCATGGCTGGCTAATTCGCCTTTAGATCTTTCATTCCTTTTCTTCCAAATTCTTTCATCGGTGAAAAACGCCCTGGGCCTTTACTACCCAGGTAAGTGAAGTTACACACTTGGTCAATCTTCTCGTCATCAAGCATCATCTCTTCACCTTGATTTATTCCTCGTCTAAGTGATTTGGTCTTGTTAACATTAAATCTCAAACCTATTCTTGCACTCTGAGCTCTAAGTACCTCCAAAAAGTCATCCATTTTGCTAAAATCTTTATCTAGGATGCTCAAATCATCTGTATAATCTAAGCCTATCTTTTATCTTCCCATTTGATTCCATGCTCTTTCATAGCCTTTGACATGTCCCTTGGGACAAAGTCCATCAAAATAATCCATACAAACGGGGATAGAACACGACCCTGCTTAATTTCTGATTCAAAACCACACCAGCTAGTAACCCCACTTCATACCACAGCTGTAACAATATTGTTCTTGCAAACGACACTCATCAATTTCATGTGCTTATCTGGTATACAATACAAGAATAGTACCTTCATTAAAGCTCTTCTATCGGCTGAATCAAATGTATGTTCATAACCTATAAAACTGAGCACAGGAGTCTGATTCAGACACTTCTTAGTTAATAAGTTAACAATAAAAATTTAGTCAACGTATCTTCTCCTCTTCGTGAAACCAAAGTGTTCTTCTCCCAAAACTTCATTTACAGCATCTCTTAGTCAAAAAGCATCATCATGCTAAGTAATTTGTTTTCTAGAGAAACCAAGCTTATACCTCTATAATTACCATACTCACTCTTATCACTTATCTTATAAGGGATTTTAATAAAAGTTTTTCTAGAACCACTTGGTACTCCTCCTTTTTCAAAAATCACATTCATGATCTTCACTATCTTATCTTTGGTTTCGCAACCACCATATTTCAAAAAATTCATTTACCACACTATCAGCACCTAGACATAATTTTTTTTTCTTTTTTACTTTTCAATAACTTTTTTTTCTTTCTTTTCAATACCCTCTTTTTTTCTTTTCAATACCTTCTCCTAATCAATACGGTCATTTATAATACTGAATCTTGATTTTGAATAACCATGAAAACATTTTATTTTTAAAATAATTTGTGTGAATTTTATGCTTCTTTAATTGTCATAAGTAATATCTGACCTTGGGGTATTCAGCCTTATGTGATTTAGACCCTAGAGTCTAAAGACTTTAGAGTCTAAAGAGTCTAGAGACCCTAGACCCTAGAGTTAAATTTAAAGGTTTTAAGCCCAGTAAGTTATAATCTAAGCTTGATTTTGTATTTCACTCTATTTAGGCTTGATCTTTCGGGCCGTCAGTGCAAAGGAATAGTCAAATTCGCCCCTTAATTTAGGAATTATAAGCTAGTGTTAGGTAGGAATTATGTGAGCCAACTCATTTTCAGAAACTGAGTGGTATTTTTATAGACTCGATTTTATAGCACAATTTGACTAGATAGGCTAGAATAGACTAGACAGAGAACTGTAGTTTGAGGCAATTACAGTTTTATTCTGCAATTTGTTTTTTGTAGTTTTGTTTCGTATTACAATTAAATCTTGTGCGCGAAATTGACGAGTTGCTGAGCGCCAATGACAGGCAGAGATGTAGCCAGGATTTTCCTTGGGGAAGGTTTAATCTCATCTTCACAAGGATAACACAGTCCCTATAAAAATGGATATTCTATACTTATTATATGCTCAAAAAGTATTCGTATCCTCGGTTGTTCAAATGTCTTATCCTTGGAACACAACCACATGCCACTGCCTATAAAAAAAAAAAAAAAAAAAAAAAAAAAAAAAAAAAAAAAAAAAAAAAAAGCCCGTTCATCTCTGATCATCTTTTTTTTTAATTTGCCCTTCAAAAGTTCGAAAAACTTTTTGGTTTGACAAATCTAACGGTATAATTTGTATGGATTTGGGTAATACTCCCTTATATTCTGAAACCTTTCCGCTGAGGATACACCATTAAATATAAACTAGCGCCTACAAATGAGAGCAATACAATTTTTCAGTTGAGATATCAGATTCATTATTCACCAATTTCCACAATAAAGGTACAAACATATTTATTTTAAGCATGGCTAACATATAAGATGTTTCATTGAATTATAAGATAAGTAATGATAGGGTGATAGACAACCTTAATCATTGATTTCCTAATTCCAGTCTAGCATTGTGACTGAAGAGTGATTGACACGTAATACGTAACGCGCATGGTCATTCACTTGAAAATAAAGAGGGAGTCCGTTACCCGTCAACGAGCTATGGATTATTAATCTGTCCTGCAAGGAGGACAACTCGAAGATTTTCTGACAAAAAGATTTTGGTCTACTGTTGCTGCCTTATACCCCTCCAGACGAAGAACTATAAGCAACTAAGTATTACATTTATTGACTAATTAATATATAATTCAGCTTTAAGAGTATTTTAGGCCGATTTGAGTGATTCTACATATTTCGGCATTTTGGCTGAACTGACAACCCTGAGTAGTTTCCCTTTGTTTTCAATATTCTGTGTATTATATTTCATTCAAGAAGCGAATGTTTTAAGTCCTGAAAGTTTAAGCAACTCAAACGACGTGTTCAGACATATCAGAGCTTGTAGTGTCTGTTTAAAGATAACATAATAAAATAAATAAGAAATCAGAAATCACAACTAAATATCACAAACTAAATGTCGCTATCATTTACAAACCTAGTCCTAAGGCATTTTGTTATAGGCACTCGTAAAAAACAGCACAAATGAATTGTTAAATGGATGAGTTCTACAAGGCACTGGCACTAATTTGTTCTTCTTTCTGGTATTAACTACTGAGTTGCCAGCAGGGGATAAAAAATGTCGGTGCTTGGGGCTAGCAAGGAGAAATTGCCCAAAACGCATTTTCAACTGAAACCTACTATCTCTAAGAGTCTCAATCTTTAAAGACTCAAGAGCAGACTTATAAGCTACAAATTTTTCTCCATGGATGATTTTAACTGCTCTTTTTTGGTCTCCTTCCACATCATCACATAGATATTTAATGTTATGAACCTGAGGCCCCCAAACAGGACGTGCATATTCTAAAATGGGATGTGTGTACGTTAAATATGCCGTTTTCAGCTGATTTACGGGGAAACCCAAGTGGCGAAATGAAATCAAACAACGTAGTGCACCGTTGCCTTTCTGGACTAGCCCTGGAACATGAGTACTAAATGAGCAGTCGGCACTGAAATTAACTCCCAGGACTGTAGCTGACGATCCAAGGGGAAACCAGGGAGTTGGGCAAACAAGATCTCAGCGATTCATATAAATATAATTATAACATTATAATAAGTACATCAAATAAAAACTAACTTTCGGTCTCTGGTTGACATCAAACCTCAATTCTATTTCTTTTTTTGCGTCAACAAGTTGTATCCAGTTGTGGTCGATTTTTGGAAAACCTGCTGAAAATTCTAACGGAGGATAGAGACTTGGAGGTTCAAATGGTGTTGAAGTTTGAGTTTGACGAAAGCGACCTCTTCCTATTCCTCGATTCATATTCTATTCCTAAAAAAAGAGTAGAGTAACGTCAGAAACCAAGAAAAGAAACAAAAATCTACTCTGCCTATAAATATCTGCTATATATCCAAATTTCAATGCAATTCACAAAGAGAGAAAATACTTTCGTCTGACATAGATGTGAGAAATGTATAAGCCAATTTTAAATATTGTCTGAAAACATTTTTCAAAAAAGAAGTTTTTCTAAGAAATATAAAGGGCCGTACTAAAATCTAAGACGAAGAGAAACAAAGTACTATAATAATATGAACTTAAAACGAATATAAATTAATATCAATAAATCAATAAAATCCAAAACAAACAGAAGTTTAAATAGATAATCACATCAAACATAAAAATAACAGATACTGGTACAGATGAACAAAATAATTCGAAAACAAACAGACATCAAAGGGTAGAATCAAGTTAATCTTAAAACATACAGAAATACCACAAACAGGAATGGGCTACTGCCCCCTAAAGGCTTTAATGTCATTTCCACGGCGTTGCCCTATAGTAAAGGCAAAAAGGTTTCAATTTTTTAAGGTTTTTTTTTCCAGAGGCACTTCATATGGAAAGGGTGGTAGTACTAACTTCGGAGGGGGCTCGTTTGATTGGAAATTCACAGTTCTAGTGTCCTTTTTAAGAGTCAAAATTGATCAGAGGGAAACTAGCCCGTCCCCAGGCCCTCTTTTCTCCAAATGCATCCGATCAAAATTTTGAGGAAGCCATTTTGTTCAAAATATTCCAAAGGTCAGGCAACAAAAACTCCGGGGTCGACACAACCCCCAAGAGCCCGGGGACAAGTGTTGTAAGTTATGCCCCGGGGCACAGGTTCTTTGTACAAGGGTGGTCTTATAAAATTTGGAGGAGGCTCATTTGATTCGAAATTTAAAGTTCTAGTTCCCTTTTTAAGAGTCAAAAGTGATCAGAGGGCAACTAGCCTCCCCACTAGCCTTCTTTTTCCTCAAATGCATCCGATCAAATTTTTGAGATAGCCATTATGTTAAAAATAGTTCCAAAGATCATATAACAATACCTCTGGGGTTAATACAACCCCCCAAACATAAGGGGCAAGGATTGTAGGTTATACGCCGGGGGTATATAAGGTTTTTATGAAAGGGGTGGTTAAATAAACTTTGGAGGAGGCTCATTTGATTGGGAAGTGAAAGTTTTAGTTCTCTTTTTAGGAGTAAAAAGTGATCAGAAGGCAACAGCCCCCCCCCAACCCTCTTTTCCCCAAATAAATCTGATCAAAATATTGAGATAGCTATTTTGTTCAAAATGGTCCAAAGATCATATAACAATGCTTCTGGGGTTGACATAGCACCCCAGAACCCGGAGGCAAGGGTTGTAAGTTATGCCCCGAGGGTACCTTAAGTTTTTTATGGAAAGGGAGGTCGCATAAACTTCGGAGGAACCTCATTAGATTGGAAATTGAACGTTGCAGTTCCCTTCTTAAGAGTCAAAAGTGATCGAACGGCAAGTTACCCCCAACACCTTCTTTTCCCAAAATGCATAGGATCGGAATTTTGAGATTGTCATTTTGTTCAAAATTGTTCAAAGATCATATGACAATGCCTCCGGGGTTGACACAACCCAACAGAGCCGGGGACAAGGACTGTAAGCTATAACCCGGGGGCATATAGGGTTTCTATTGAAAGAATGGTCGAATAAACTTTGGAGAAGTCTCATTTGATTGGAAATTGAAACTTCTAGTTCCCTTTTTAAGAGTCGAAAGTGAATAGAGGGCAACTAGCCCCCCTCTCTTCCAAGCCCTCTTTTCACCAAATGTATCCGATCAAAAGTTTGAGATGGCACTAAAATTCAAAATATTCCAAAGATAAGGTAACAAAAACTCCGGGGTCAACGCAACCACTCACAGCCCGGGAGCAAGGGCTGTAAGTTAAGCTCCGGGGGCATATAAGGTTCTTATGGGAGGGAGGGCAACTGTGACTGTGAATGCTGGCAACTGGTACTATATTTACTTGTGACTACTTTCAAAGAATGTTAGGGGATATTGAACAAAATCAAAACACAACATGTGCATGCTGATTGTCAAAAGGGCGTGCATCAGCAATATCTCAGGAACGGCTGAGGGCATTAAGTGAAAACTTTCAGGGTATATTGAATAGTGCTTGAACCTTCAGGGAATGCTTAAGGTAATTTAAAAAATTATATTAACCAAAACCCAAAACTTTGGCAATAAAAAAGGGAAAAAATTTAATAAAAAAAAAGAATCCGAAAAATAAGTTTTTCAAAGAAAAATAAAGGCCATATCAAACAGTTCGTGGTAACGAACTGTAAGTAAGGAGCAACCCGGCTCAATTGTAACCAAAACTATAAAAACGGAATTTTGATACCAATAGATACATCAAAAGAATCGGAATTTTATGCTCATTTCAAATATATAAGCTTCACGAAATTTAGTCTTACCCATCAAAAGTTACGAGCCTGAAAAAATGTGCCTTATTTTCATAAAAAGGGGGAAACACCCTCTAAGTGTCACAATGGAAATCAAACCATCATATTGATCGCAACAGAAGATTTTACTGTTGGAATTTTAAGTTTCTATCTGCAAATTTGGAGACTTTTGAGTTTTTTGCCTGAAGGACGATTACGAATGCGTGTTTATTTATTTTATTTTTTTTCCAGGGGTCATCGTATCAATCAATCCAATAGTCCTAGAATATCGAGAGAGGGCTCATTCGAACGGAAATTAAAAGTTCTAGTGCCCTTCTTAAGTGACCAAAAAAATTGGATGGCAACTTGGCCCCCTCCCACGCTCATTTTTCCCAGATTCACCCAATCAAAATTTTATTCAGCATAGTCAAAAATTTAATTAATATGTCTTTGAAGATGACTTAGTCCCCCACATTTCCCGGGGGAAGGGTTATGAACTTTGCTTTGCTGCAAGTTATGAACTTTACCCATTATTTGCATATAGTATTGGTTATTGGGAAGTATACAGACGTTTTCAGGAGGCTTTTTTCAGGGGGAGGGGGGTCGTAGGAGGGGATTCAGTGGGAGGATCTTTTCATGGAGAGTGTTTCCTTGGAGGAAGGGACATTTCTATGAAGGGGGTGCCGGATTTCCCAGTGTTATTTAGAAAACGATAAGAAAAAAAACATATTTTTTCAACTGAAAGTAAGGAGCAACATTAAAAATAAAAACGAACAGAAATTATTATGTATATGAGAGGGTTCACCCCCTAGTCAATACCTCGCTCTTTACGCTAAATTTTTTTGGTACTTTCAAAAGAGCTATCTATTCTAATTAAACACCCTTGTGATTCAGGGATTTGTGATTCGAACCAAATTCGAACTTTAGCGTAAAGAGCGAAGTATTGACTAGAGGGCGAACCCCCTCATATACGTAATAATTTCTATTCGTTTTAATGTTGCTCCTTACTTTCAGTTGAAAAAACTTGTTTTTTTTTTTTTTATTTAATGAAACTTAAGATCAGCAGGAATAAATTCCAATAATAATTCAAACTCAAAACGACCAGAAAATACTATTAAAGAATAAATGAGACCTAAAACAAACAGAAATTAAATAAACAATAATAGCAAATAAGCAAACAACTACTAATATATGTGAAAACAAACAGTTACTAATATAAATGAATAAATAAATCTTAAAACGAGCAAAACTTAAATTGAATATGCAAAGCAAGCTTAAAACGAACAAAAATTACTAAAAACAAGAGTTTAGGTACTACCCCCTCACTAACTGTAAAAGTCTAAAAACTATTGCGTCATTGGCGCTTTACTGAAAACTATGTGCCTTGAACAGTCTTGAAAGAACTAATAAAATTAAACTGAGTATTTAATATATAATGATATTAATTGCTGTAAGCTCATCAGTTCAACATTTTATTTTACTGTAACTTTAATTTTTATTTTCAGTGTTGCAATAAGAACAAAATAAAATATTTGTAATATGATTAGTCTGAAAACTGTATGTATCTCAACAAGTCATTGGAAAGAACAAATAAAATGAAACTGAACATTGGATATATAATGAAATCAATTGCTGAAATCTCAGCAGTTTAAAATTTTATTTTGTTATAATTTTATTTTTGTTTTCAATGTTGTAAGTACAAAAAAAAATATTTGTAACATAATTCGTTTTCAGTAAAGTGCAAAACTGAAAACGAATCATATTACAAATATTTCCTTTTGCAGTTACATAATTGAAAATAAAAATTACAGTGAAGTAAAATCTTGAACTGCTGAGCTTTCATTAATTAATATCATTACTCGTCAAATATTCACTTTAATTTTATTAGTTTTTCCAAGGACTGTTCAAGACATATAATTTTCAATAAAACGCAGATGACGCAGAAGGCTTTAGACTTATACAGTTAGGGAAGGGGACAGTAGCCAAACTCTTGTTTTTAGTGATTTTCCATCGTTTTAAGTTTGATTTGAATATTCAATTTAAGTTATAATCGTTTTCAGATTCATTTACTGATGTATATTAGTACCTGTTGTATGTTTGTTTGCTAAGATCATTTTATCTAATTACTATTCGTTTTGGGTTTCATTTATTCTTTAGAGGCAATTTCCGGTCGTTTTGAGTTTGAATTATCATAGGAATTTATTTTTACTGGTCTTAATTTTAATATGGCTCTTTACTATTCTTTAAAAAACTTCTTTTTCGAGAAGTTTTTTAATGAATACATAAAAATGTAAAAACTTTACAAGACCGAGTAAATAAATAAACTAATGAAAAAGTAGGAAAAACTAATGAAAGTAACTAAGTAACTGAATGTTTAATGTATACTGATATTAATTTCTGGAAATGTCGGCAATTTTTTATTTTTAGATATTAAATTGTAAACGATATAATATCTGAAATACATTTTGTTTTCAGTAAAGCGCAAATGGCACTATAGTTTTATAGCCAATCCAGATACAACATCCAACAGATACCACAATTCTGAAGAATATTTTAGTTTCATCCAGGTCTATCTGGCCCTGTCTACATGCCCTGTAAGTTACAAACCTATCAAAGACGATAAAAAAAAAAAAAAAAAAAAAAAAAAAAAAAAAAAAAAATGCAGTCTGTTTCATGGCATTACAAACCAATGCCGAAAAACCTGCTTCCTGTATAAGGGCCTTCCAGGCCAAGAAAACTTATAAACGTCATTTTAAAGCTGATTGGAGAGACGAAACACAAGACCCAGTTTTTGTAAATCTCAAATTTTTTATTCGTTTGTTCTGGAATGATCAAAACACTCAAAATTAAGCAACTGGCCTGAACGAAAGTGTTACGAGTCATAGGTAGTCAGAAAAAAATGGGCCAAATTCCGGGCGAAACAGCTTCTTTCAATTTTTTTTTCTATGCACAAGGGTTCCATTGACCACTAGCTTACGTATATTTGTTTCAAGCTTTCGATAACAATTCTTCATCCTTTTTCGAACAAAAACAGCATATAAAATGTTTTTGCATCCTTACCGCTATCCCAAAATACGATATTTGAGTCCCCTTGCCCTCCAAAAATGCTCCATAAAAAGCCTTAACTCTACCCCTTAGTCGTCCCTGAGATGTTGCATTCACGCTATTTTGATAGCTTGAGTTAATATTCTGCCTTTTAATTTACTTCACAGCTTCACCGTAAAGGTCTACTTGGGCTAATAGGTCGAAAACTTCAAGGCACGTCGGAACCCTCCCCCTCCTCCGAATATGTCCTTACTCTAAACACAAAGCATGAGGGCCTCTCGCCTCAAAGCTCTCACCAACACTGTAAAACTTTCTAGGCAATCCTCACAGGTTGTTCTCAAGATGTTACAGATATGTCATTTTGATAACCAGAATACATAGTTTCTTTCGGTTCCCCGTCGCCCCTCCTCCAAACTCAAAATCCAAGGTCCGCTTGGCTTCTCAAAAATCCCTGAAGATTTCAACTCAATCCCCTGAGATGATAATTTCTTGAACAACACTGGCCTGCCATAATAATAGGCAGCGCAATAGCGCTGCCTTAGTAAAGAGCGATAATAGGCAGCGATGAACATTTTGATATAGCCATTTTGTTGAACGAAATTGGAGGGTCCGGAAATTACGTCTTTGAGTATGACAACCCCCACCTCCAAAGCCCTCAGGGCTAAAGTGGTAAGTTATGCTTTGGGGACATTATAAGGTTCTGTATAGAAAGCTTTTCCGTAAAACTTCAAAAAGGACTCACTCGATTGAAAATTGAGATGGCTATCGAAAGTAATCGGAGGGAGAATCACTCCCCCCCCCACGCCCATTATTTCCCAAAACATTTCCGATCAACATTTTGATATGGCCGTTTTGTTCAACGTAGTTGAAAGGTCTGGAAATTATGTCTTTGAGGATGACACCCCCCCTCCCCCTATAGCCCTAATGACAAGGGTAGTAAGTTATACCCTTGGGACATATAAGGCTTTTATAGAAAGTTTTGTCGAAGAAGCTTCAAAAAGGGCACATTCGATTGGAAATCGAGAGGACGATTGCCTTTTTTATTAGTCGAAAGCGGTCAAAGGGCAAATGACCCCCCCCCAAGCCCATCATTTCCCAAAAAACTTCCAACTAAAATTTTGAGAAAGCCATTTTGTTCAACGTATTTGAAAGGTCTGGAAATTATGTCTTTGAGGATAACAAACCCCACCAGCCCTCTGGGCGAATTTTGTAAGTTATGCCCTGGGGCATGCTAAGTTTTTTTTTTATAGAAAGCGTGGCTATATAAACTTCAGAGGGGGCTCATTGGACTTGTAATCAGACGCTCTAGTGCTATTTTTAAGAGTCAAAGTGATCAAAGTGCAGCTACCCCCCCCCACACACACACAAACACGTCGTGTTTGTCTGAGATGTATCCAATAGGTATTTTGAGATAGTCCTTTTATTCAAAATAGTCCAAATATCATATAACAAGGCTTTTGAGGTTGATACAAACCACCAGAGCCTGAGGACGAGGGTTGTAAGTTATGCCCCTGGGGAATTCAAGGTCATTATGAAAGGGATGGCTGTATAAGGTTTAGAGGTGGCTCATTTGGCTGAAATTGGAAGTACTGGTTCCCTTTTAAGAGTCACTAGTGATGGAGGTCAAGTAGCACCCCCCCCCCCACCCAACTACCCATCTTTTCATCAAATGCATCTGATTGATATTGTGCGATGGAAATTTTGTTTAGAATAGTCAAAAGAACATACAACAATGCTTCCAGGGTTGGTAAAAACCCCCGGAGCCGTGGGGCAAGGGCTTTAAGTTACGTTCTGGGGAGATATAAGACTTTATGGAATGGGTGGTCGTGTTAAATTCAGATGGGTTATATTTGATTTTAAATTGGAAGTTATAGCGCCTTTTTAAGAGTCAAAGTGATTAGAGAGAACCCCCCCCCTCCACTAACAAATATCCAAGCGAAGTTTTGAGACATCAATTGTTTCAACATTGTTGAAAGGTTCCGTAATTATGCATAGCAATAGTAGCAGCAACAGTAGTAGCAGTATGCAAATAGCACCTTTTTTCAACATCCGCTTGAACACACGGTGAAATTTTTAACTTAATACCATCAATCGGTCCTGAAGCATTACTGATACGTCCTCTTGACAACCTATATGGGCATGTGTGTTCCGATTTATTTCAATATAGTTACAATATTGCCCAAAATTTTAGCCTTAATACCCTTAGGTTTAGTAGTTGTAGTAGTAGCACCAGCAAATATAATAGTAGCAGTACAGTTAATAGTAGTAACAGTAATAGCAGAAGCAGTTGTAGGTGTAGAAGCATTAGTATTATGATGCAAATATTGTCTTTTGGTTAGTTCAACGTGTGAAACTGTTCCTAAGATATTGCTAATGTGCACTTTTGACAACCTGCATACGGATGGCAGGTTATCATCCGTAAAACAGAAATATTCTCTAAAAACTTCACATCCATACCCTCACTGATGGTGGGTACCGGTCAAGGCAGAAGACACTGCGCGCGTACGCAATATAGCGCTTACTTAATTGGCTTAGCCGACGACACTAATGGCAATAGAGAGAAACTTTTAGGGAACGCGTAGGAAGAGTTCAAGCCAAACGGAGCAATTGTAAGTTTGCGAGTATTAAAGGTACATATAAGCACCGTAGGACTCATAAGGATATAAAGAGTGATGCTCTGTCATAACCAGCAATATCATTGATATTTAAAAGGAGCTAATTTGATTGAAAATTAAAAGTTCTAGTGCCCACTTAAGAGTCAAAAGTGATTGGAGGGCAATCAGCCCCCCCTCTTTACATCATACTAATTAAAAAATTCAAATGAATGTGCATTGTCAGTTTAATATACATAGGCTGATATTTATTCTTTAAAATCTTAATTAATTTTTGATTTCTTAGTTATAAAAGTGAAAACATTTCAAAGAATTGAATTTTCAGTAAAGAATTTTCAGTAAAGTACAAATTATATTCTGGCTTTTAGAAAGCATATGGGTTTTCAACCCTGCTCATATTAATTTCTGCTCGGTTGTCAGATTCTTAGAGGGAAGAAATGTCGGATTCTTAGATGTAACATTTATGTAGGCTTTGGATTAGGCATGTACGTATGCAGGGGCTAAAACCTTCCCCTTCCTCCAATGCAAAGATTAACTCTACTGCTTTGCATACATGTTACCTTGTTCTAGACCAAAAAAGAAAGAAGACATGGGGGTAAAAGGTGGACTGTGTCATGGGAATAAGATGATTGAGGACAATGGCAAACATTATCAACGACCTTATTTAAAGGCAACTCCTTATTCTGAAGCCAACCAATTGGATGACTAGAACTTATTCTATGTTGACAAATTCAGCTTTGTCTTGAGAATCATAGTAGTAAATACCCTGCATGATGCTATCTACAACAGCTCTTCTTTTCTGGAGCCAGCATACCACAGTCAATGGGGCCAACTTATTGGATGGTAGGAGATTGCCCTGTGTTAATTAACACTACGGTGTCCTCAAAATCATAGTAGTGGATAGGATGAATGATGCAAACCACAACAAGTCTTCCGTTCTGGAGCTAGTGTGGCAAGATCTCCAAGGAAAAATGGATTATTGCTATAAAAACCTTTCCAGAGGAACAGAGCTATTTCCAGGAAAACCCCTAGATCCTGCAGAACTAATAATCTTAGAAAAGTAGTTAAAATAGATCAATAAAACTTTGAAGGAAGGCCAAATCGACTAGGTGTGGGGCCCGATTGAAATTTTTTGTGGGGCCCCATCTATATATTAAATTTTTAAGCAAAATCAAATCCAGCATCCCGGCAAGCAGCAGGCTTCTATATATGGATGCTCATTGTCGCTTGTCTTCTCAAAACAGACAATTTGAGCCTTTTCTTGATGACATGACGTCCAAATGGACCCTTGTCTTTTATAGCCAGACCTTTGTTTCTTTTAATTGTTCATAGTTTTCATTTTGTATGGTTCCTTTGACCTCCGCTTGTCTTTCGTCATTATGAGATACTTATCACCGCACCTATGTTTTTTTTTAAACAAAGGTGTGGTAGGCATTGATGTCCTTATCCATGTCAAAATCCCAAACCCAATCATCATCGCTATCATTTTCAATTTTGTCACGTTTTGATTTTTGTTGTCCAGGTTGGTCTTCATTTTCATTTTTGAATTGCTCACATTCTCAGTTTCCCAAGTCTTCTAACCGCGTGTGTTTTTGCTTTTCATATTCAATTTTGACTTGCTCACATGATTGGTGTGGCATATCTTCTAACCGCGTGTGTGTTTGCTCTTCATTTTCATTTTTGGCAAGCCGCCGCCACGTGTGTCTTTGCTCTTCATTTTCATTTCTGACACGCTATAATTGTCATTTTCGCATATCATCTAACTGCCAGGGTCTTTGCTCTTCATTTTCATTGTTGACACGTTTTTGGATTTTGATTACTTCAGATGATTTAGCAATGGCCTTCGCTTTAGCTGCCCGTAAAGGTGTTGTCACAATTAATGTCACAATTTTCAGCTTCTTACTTTTATTCAATATTAATTTATATGGTTTTAAATTTTTGTTGAAGTTCGATACAAAATAAACATGCTGAGATGATAGGACTTCTGTTTTTAAGACCTAGAGTCAAAGAAAAAGAGATTATGTGCCTATAAATAAAAATTTTTGACAAACAGTAGATAGGCTACAGAGCTGTCTTCTATGCAACCTTGTAAGTCCTGGAAATAAGGGAAGAGTAGATAGTAGATTGACAACAAATTTCTAGAGTATATTCTAGGCCTTGGATTTATTTCTGGAAGTTTTATCTGACTTAGCTCATCTACAACTTTGCTCAGGAAATATCCTAGATTAGAGGTCCCTTGGAATAAAACATCTTAATTAAATAAAGTGAAAGCCAGTTTCACCTTTGTGCCTACAATAGAATTGAGCGTAAAATATTATTTGAAATATTTTTAAAATGTGGGTAAAAATGGAAGTAAACATGATAATCTGATTAACAGAAACATTCTATCCGCCATGCAAAAAGTGAGGTAGCAAAGTAGCAATGCCACTTGCCAGTTTTCACATTCATTGGCATATATTGTCTGAAAATAAGATTTTTACATATAAAAATACTTTTTGATCAAAGATAAGCTGTCAAAACACAAGTTGTGCTCTGCTGTGCAAAAAGTAGGGTAGCATAGTAGCAATGCTATTTAGCAGATTTCATGGCCTAGCAAGATTTGTTCACAAATTTTGTCTGCAAATACTAATGCTTCCACTATCCCCAAATTTTTGGAGACTTCCCCTAAAATCTGTCTTCTCGAAAAAAAAACTGGTTCCCCAAAAATCCCATTTCGTTCAGCGTTACCACCCCTAGTGATTTATCACTAGTGACAATCCACCCTAGCAAATATCACTTTCACTTAACTTGACATAATTTTTTCACTACTTTCCAAAGTTTTTATCTCAATTATTTACTACACATCAAAACCAGACATAGATTATTGAATTACTGACCTTTCTTCCTATGCTAGTTAAAGCATGATGTTTATAAGACTATACCATTTCATCAGATATTATTGTGTGACTTGTAGTAAAGAATTTCAATTGAACATGTTTACGTTCAGTGTAATTCTGTGCATTGATGCAGAGGCTTATTTTAGACAGCTGGACCGTGAGTTTAAATTTCGTTTTTTTTGCTATTTTAAATTTTATTTAAATTGCTATTTTTAGCAATTTTCTTATTTTCTGTCTTATTTTCTTTTACTCTGGGTTTTGGACATAATATATTAATCTTAAATACATAATAATTGAACGCGTGATAGATTGAAGAGCACTTATGTATTATATTGCCAACACTCAAGTTTACGCTGTGTAAAAATAGAGAACAAACCAGTTTTATCTGTTTGTATTAAGAAACAATTAGCTTATGCTCAGTAGAAAACAAGTGGCAGGTGACAGAATACATTTTAATTATATAATTTGGGCTACATATTTGCACATTACAGGGGGTGGGAGTTAGCCTAGTTTAGGTCAGGTTACCCCCCCCCCCCCCCCTAATGTACAAATATATAGCCGAAATGTGTTTCTAAAGTATTATATTTTCATCATGTTTTGGTGTTTTTATTAGGATTAACCCAACTTCACTTCTTGAGTATTGGCGGTATAATACATAAGTACCAATTAAAGGAATTGATCTTTTTGCCAGAACCTTTACCATGTAAAAATTTGTTAAATATTGCTTCATTTGGTATGTAACAATTAAGTACTTTTCTTTTTTCTTCGGTAATTATATTTTGCATATAACTTTTTATCTTAAATATATTCCTCTCCTTCTCCTCTCCTCACCATTGCTACTTTTGTGCCATCCCCCTGCAGTATTTTTGCCGGGCGTCCATGTTTGATTGAGTGACTCAAATGCAGTCTAGGATCTTTTTTGGTCTAAGAAAGTTGTTAAGAAAGTGAAAAAAATTTCACAGAATAGATGATCTGCTAATATTAGGTCGTTAGAGTTTTTTTCAAATACCTAGGCCTACCTCCACAACTTCTAATGCTTGAGCAACTATTAACCCTGCATGAAGGCTAATCCTGAGATAAAAACAATATAATTGAAAATTTTTTTGGTAGAATTGGATTTGCCATTTAAAACTTTTCCTAAATATAACTGTCTTACTGTAAAAATTGCAGCCCCTCCCCTCTGCCCCTCTGAATGATACAAAATTAAGCTATAGATTATTTTCAAATTTGGGGAATAGATTATTAAAATGGAAGCGACCCCAAAAACATGACTCATAAAAGATTATATATTATAGCCAAAAGTAAAAATTCGATTATTATTTCCAGATTGTTTTATTTTATAAAATTTATATTATTTTCAGACTTGTTTTTTTTTTACAAACGGTTAGTCTTTATTTCTCACTTTGCTGCCTGATATCTGTGTTTGAAGATTGATCAAACAGTTTGTGGTAATGAATTGTAAGTAACTTAACCAATCAGGAACCAAAACTCTAAAAAAGAACAACTACAAAATAAAAAAGAGCTGTTTCCATTTTTATATTCTTTTTTTTACCAGGTGATGTATCTCTTCTGAAATATCTCTTCTCACAAGATGTATGTATCTCTTCTCTCCTGCAAGAAGAGATGTATCTCATTTCATGCTGCTGCTTTTTAAAATGTTCAAACTGAAATCTCATTGAGTTTCAATGTTGCTATGTAAAAATTTACATTGTTATCTATTGTAAGTCATTGTTATCCTTCGTCCTTGTGGACAAGTTTTTACTTACTCCACTTCTCTTCAACTGAAAGTGAATATATGTTCTCGCACAAACAGCCAAATTCACTGAAAACTGTTTATTGGTCAGTTGAGAGGATCTTAAAAGGGCTGGTAGCTATCAAGGTGTACATACAGTTAAAGCAGATATTGGGAAAGCTGGAACGTGGAAGATTAGTAGCCTGAAACAGCCATACTCCAATGTAGCACAGGGCTGCCACAGGTTCAAGTGATAAAAAATAAGGACTTAGGGACCTCTTTTTAGTCGAAAAAGGGATCTCTCAAGGCACCATTCTGGACGCAAAATGGACCCTAAAACTCATTTTTCAGAAAGCTTTTGAAAGAAAAAGCAATGACACAACAGCAAATGACACTTGACTAAGAAAAAAATGGGAACAATCATTTAGACATCTTCAATGACCAGAGGCCAAGTGATAATTAAGAAACAAACAACCTGAGAATCATCATGTCATGGGAGGAGCTTCTTTCTTCTTCTTTTTCTTAACGCTTTACTTTCTAATACAAAAAAATTGATGAGAGAGATAAGGGTACAGTAACTAGAACACACAACCTATTTGTTTCCATTTTTTGCACTTCCTTCTGCTGGAACAGAGATGTGATCAGCAACTGTTTCTGTGAATCTAACTGCTGCTGAGCAGTTTCAAGAGTAGCAGTTACTTTTTTTTTGTTCAGTACGCATCGACAGAGTTCCATCTATCATGGCCTGTGCTAGCTGTAGCTCGACCATGTACTTTTTTTCAATGCCTTTTTCCAGCCAAGTATGAGGTTCCTTCAGCAACTCGTCTGCGGCCTGTTCCTTGGAACCAAGCACTTCTTTTTTTTCTTTGAGAGACTTTTCGAGAGTCTCTATTGTCTATCTTTTCAAAAAGGGTTCTGTGAGCTACTGCTCGTTAAACTGTCCTCTTGCCTCCAAATCCTGCCACTCTTTCACAGTTTTTTCTTTCAAGGCTTTTTCCTGCTGTAGGTACAGATCATGGTTCTTTCTAGCGGATTTGGCCACTTTTATCAAGTCTTCAGTGATAGCAACATTTTCTGCACGTCCTCCAAATCTGCACAACCCATCTATCACAAACAATTGTGCATTCAAAGTTTGCTCATTCATTGAAGCTTTTTCTTTGCTGAGAATTTCAATAACTACCAAAACGCTTTCAATAACTACCAAAATTCTATACCGGGTATTTCCTTAGACATATCTTGCAGATGCAGAATAGTACTTTGAAACACGCTGCATGAACGAGCGTTTTGGAAGCTCATCTACTGACTCGAGACAGTCGACAATCTCGTCACTCACAGCTGTCTGTAGCAGTGGCACGAAGTCCTTTTCATCTTCAAATGGTTAGAAGTGTTAGTTACCCGAAGTTCTTTGGGCGCTTCAGGTTTTAAAACTCGTCCAGCCAATATCAAGACCAGGAGATTCAGCTCTTTATAAAGTTCATGCACTAGGGTCTCTTTTTGTTGAAACTTTTCGGTGAAACGTGTGAAAAGGTTCGAACGATCAACCACAAACTGACACTCTGCTTTCATGGTCGGTTGTTTGATCAGCCAGATGTTCTCTTTGTACACATTTGACTTCATAAGAATACGTTATTTTTGCAATATAGACAACAAACTACTCGAACAGAGCTGGCACCTGTTCCCTTAGATTCAAAGCGGCAGGTCCTATTGTTACCATCTGGTGGGTAAGTGTTTCAGCAAGCCTTAAGAACGCCAGTTTTCTCTTGAATCTTCCTGTAGTCTTTTTGTCTAGTTGCTCAGCCACTAAAAAAGTAGTACACTTTGTTGATCAGATTGGAACAATTCTTGCCAATTTCCTGCAAACCCTTCCAAAAAGCATTGTGTACCATCTTGCAGGTACCAAACCAGGAAACCTTTGCTACCTGTTAATTCACATTTTTCACTGTCGATCAGTTGGAGAAGTTTTTGTTCGCGATTGGACCATCACAACTTAACGCTAGTAGTTTAGAGATTCATAAACCACTGTCATCAATTGATCTGATTATTTCTGACTTCAATCTTTAGCTCTGGCGTGTCCAATAAACGGTTTTAACACCATCTCCTTCATATTTTGTATTTGGAGCCGTTCTCTCATTTTTATTCTCTGTGTGTAACATAGTGACACCCAGAAAAGTTTTCTAAGTAATCAACAAAGTTAGCCAAACCCTGCTGCCTGCTAGCCTACTGACTCCAGAGCCAAAGGGGCTCGCTCCTTCCGTTACTAGTCTGTCTGCTCTGTCCAGACAGTAACACTATAGCCTATGTAACAACAACTTTTGTCTTTCTTAGACAAGCAAAAACTGGTTCCAAGAATCTCAATTGAAACGAAAATACTGAAAACCATACTCACAGGTATTGGCAGCCTTCAGGATACGGAGATTTAAACCAAGGCAAGAAAAGGGACTTAAGGGACCTTTATCAATTTAAGGGACCAATAGAAACCTTTACTTGATTTTAGGAACTTTCAGGGACTTTGCGGCAGTCCTGTGTAGCAGCAATTCTCTGTTTAATTTAGGGATTAAATTAGGGCAGAATTAACATAACAGCTTCATTATAGCATGTGAGTGCCAGGCTGCCGATTAATATTTTCTCCCAGAAAATCAAATGATGCTTTTTATAATTATAGTATAGTAATCAATGAGTATCAAACATGCAGTGGGATATGCATTATTTTTATAGCCTAATACCAATAGCATTCGAGTGTACAACTCCATCCGTAGAGTAACAGCAGTAAAATATATACAGTATACTTCAGATTTTGAATACTATACTCCACTAGCAGTATTAGAGTAAATATGATACAGTACTTTTGGTAAAATGGTACATATACAATTATGGAGTATGATATTTATGGCTAGTATATGGCTTGCTACTGAATTAGATAACATTGTTAATTGTGATTCAGAGAACTATTGATATTTCTAACTGCAAGCTATAGTAAGTTATATTTGTTACCTTTCTGCAACTTTTATGTATAAAATGCTTTTTGCTCAAAGCAAAGCTATCAAAACAGAATTTGTACTGCTAAGTGTCAGCCGCTTTTGGAATTCTTTTACTAGCAGCTTTGGAACTGTTTGCACACCAGCATGCGGTATATAATAAAGTTGCAATTCCACTGTTTTATTTTAGTTCTGTATATTTCATTAGGGCTATATATCCTTAGGACCATCAGAGGCAGTGGGGCTGCAAGTGAAAACTTGAAATTCAAAAAGAGCATAAAATCAGAATCTAATGGCAATACTTTTATTGTATTATGATCAGATAATTTGCATTTTAACAAAATAATTTAGTTAGGATGAAAATAGATATGTCACTTGATGCCTTTTTTATGTTCTTTCATAATTCAATAATCTCTTATGGGGTAAATTCCATTTTGAGCCCTTAAAGAGCTCAAACCCCCCCATAGTCACCAAAAGTTTAAAAGCATTGTGGTAAAGCTTTCTAATTTAGTTAATTATTAATTGAGTAAAAATATATTAAGACGATAAAACAAAGTTTCATAATACCACTTTTTAAGATAAAGATACAAATCGTGGAATGTGTGGGCTTGGAGGGAACTTGCTTAATAACCAATTCCCTGGCTAAATGTGTCAATGCACCGGAAGGACGTGGTTAGTTTTTCATATATATACCCCGATTTTTGAGACTGAAGGCAGACCTTTTGACTTGCCGGGTGAACCTCTGCCCGTTTATTTTCTCATTAGAAATACCTTGGGATTTTGTCGGATCATTGTAAGTGTCTGTAACTTATTATATATTATTGTAGTTTTTGAGACTTGTGGTCTACTCAGGGCAGGCAGTCCCAATAGGATATCTATATTTGTAATCATTATGTATAGATTGAATAGAAGTATTTTGTTTTAGACTACATATCAACAATCTATCTTTAGCCCCTTAAACACACCCAGTCGGTACGCCTTATTAGTTCAGTTATAGCCTATGGCGCGCTACCAAAGTTTAATTATCATAGGGCCAGAGTATATCTCCCCTATAAAAGAAGAATAAGGGTTTGTACCACTACAACACCACCCAAATACCATAAATATACAACTTCAAAACAACTGGTAGCCATTAGAAAAACTTGGTCGAGAGGGCTAGATAAAAATAGTAAATTGAAATAAGATGGTTTTACCAGAGGAAAAAATGACTTCCTTATCAACAGTACTTTAATTTGCAAAAATTATAACAAAATACACAGGAAATTCAGATGTAGATGAGTTAATCGAAAAATTAAAAATTTTCGACGAATTAACTGAATAGTTTTAGGAAAAGGTCGCTGAGCAATGCGTTGCAGCCAGATTAAAGGGAAGCGCCCTTGAACTTTTTGAGGCAATTAAGGAAAAAGAGCCCAAGAACATCAGTACTCTAATTTAATCTTTTAAAACAAGATTCATAAAGACAAGCATCTCCGAGAGGTTAAGAACAGAGGTAGTCACATTCAATACCTTAAATAGTATCAGGGAATATGCGGAAAAAATTTGTAGATCCGTGTGTTTACAATTAGAGAACGGCGGAAATGACGAGACAGTACAGAAAGTACAACTACCTACTTTTACCCAAGGGTTACCAAAAAAGTTATTAAGACTAATATTGTCGCGGAAACCTGAAAATTTAGAGCAGGCTATAATAATAGTCGAAACAGAGGTAAAAATTGACGAGGCTATGAAAAAGTTTGACCAGATGTCAATAAATAACACAGGAGCCCAAGAAAGTATAAAATATGAAAGGGGACAGAAAAGGGTGATCTTTGAGGAGCCAAATCGTGAACCAAAAAGGCGCGACGGAGGCCGAGGGTCGCCGTCTAGGGAAATAGCTGACAGACTCCACGACCTTGAGAGATTAACAGCTAATAACTATAGAAAATATGGGCACCCTCCCCCACCAAAGACAGATAGTTGGGGAACCAACAAGGACAGATCAAAAATATTTAGAAATAACAAGGAAACAAACAAACAATTTATGAGAAAACTTTATTGCTATTATTGTAGCAAACCAAACCACTATGCAGCAGATTGCTAGCATAGAATACGCAAAGAAGCCCAGACGTACAAGACAAGACACCAATTCAGAACGCAGGAGGACAGAAATTTAGGAAGGCAGGGAACAAATAATACTTGGCAAACACCTAATAATATTCCTGAATTTAGGCCTAGGAGGCGAACGGTTAATAATACCCAGGGTCAAAGTAGCAGCGCTGAAGAAAACTGGGATAATCCCAGAAACTTTTGGCCAAACAGTGGGCATTTAAACGGAGAAACCAGCCTGTAAGGGTCGACAGAGCTGTTTCCTTACAAAGACCCCTATATAGTTTAGAATGTTGTGATACAAATGCAAATAATAATAATCTACCGATTCTGCGTTGTTTTAAAATTGAGTGTTTTCAAAATTTACCATGTTTACTAGATACAGGCGCATCTAAATCATTAATTCGAGAGGAAGTTTTAAGAGGTTTCCTCCTAGTGTCAAAAATTACGTAAGCAGATGCCAGAATACCCTGACATCAGTGACAGGGCACAAGCTGACAATTTTGTGAGAATATCCACTGATATTTAGTACAAGAGATATAGAAATAACGGTAAAAGTGATTCTATGTAAGCAGCTACCATTTCCTTAGATTTTAGGCGTAGATGCATCAGAAAATATGAGATCGCTTTGGAGAACATAACCGATACAGTAAACATAAACGAGGCAAATCGACCTAATATGTAAAATTGCGTTACAACAGATAACGAAAACGACGATTCGAATTATAACCTAAAAATAAGCGGGAAAATCACAATAGAAGGGGGACCGACAGCTCAAGTTCTAGCGACATTAAATACAAAAGTAGGAAAGGTTAAAACAATGGATGCCATGATAGGAGGGTACACCATAAAAGAATATCCAATGATTTTCGTGGAAAATCAAGTTATAAAAATTAAAATAGTATAACATGGTTAAAAATGTCAATTACAAGTAATGACAAAGTAAAACTGAAAAAGGTAAAACTTGGACCACCAAAAAATATTTAATGCTCGGACAATAAATCTATAAGTAGCCAGGGATTAATAATGGACTTCAAAAGCAATAATCCTTTATCCCCATTAAAACCGCAACCACAAGAAGAGTATGGAATGTCTAAAACGTATTTTTTGCAACAATTTGATTTAAAACATTTACCGGAAAATGTAAAAACTAGGTTGGAAAATATTCTTTGGGATTTTAAATGGACTTTTGCAAGACACAAAGCGGATTACGGATTAACTCACTTAATCACGCACAAGATAACAACAGAGGGCCCTCCAATCAAAAAATCACCGTATAAAACACCTTATCATTTAAAGCCATGGCTAGAAAGCCAAATAAAAGAAATGGAACATCAGGGAATAATTAAAGAAAGTATTAGTGATTGGTGTTTTCCACTAGTAATAGTCAGGAAAAGAGATAACACCTGGAGATTATGTATAGACTTTAGATCACTAAATGCCGTCACGGTTAAGGACGTTATGAAGTTACCAAGAATTGATACGATTTTAGATTCGTTAGGGGGTAAAAAATATGACACTAGTTTTGATTTAATAGCAGGATATTGGCAAATCGCTTTAGATACAGAAAAAAAGCATAAGGCAACAGTAATCTTAGATGATGGAAAAACGTTCACATTTGGACTTATGCCTTTGGACTTATTTTTTGTTCCAAAGTGTGCTCTTTGATAAGTGAATTTGGTATTGAAGAATAACTAACCAGGAAGGAAAAAAAGATACCTTGGCTTATTTAGGTGATATAATTTTGTGAAATGAAAACCTGGAAGACCACTTGGTCGGACTTAGAAAAATACTGGAAAAGTTTGAAAAAGCAGGCTTATAATTAAAACCAGAAAAGTTAAAAATAGTAGTACCAAAATTAGTTTTTCTTGGACACCTGATAAACCAAAGTACTATTTCACCAAATCCAGAAAAATTTACAGTCATAGAAAATTTACAGCCTCCTAAAGATAAAAAAAGATGCAGATCAGTTTGTGGTTTGTTAAGCTATTTCAGACGATATATTAAAAATTATGACACAATAGCACAACCTTTGACAAACCTTTGGAAGAAATCAGATAAATTAGAATGTCCAGCGGAAGCAAAACAAGCGCTAAATGAAATAAAAAGGCAATTATTACTGGCACCAATACTAAAACTACCAGATTTGTCACAAGACTTCTGTTTGCAAACAGATGCTTCGGGGTACGGCATAGGAGCCATATTATTAAACATAAATTCTGAAGGAGTAGAATCAATAGTTCAATATGCCAGTAGGTCACTGTCGGAAGCAGAAAAAAATACTCGACAGTTGAAAGGGAGTGTTTAGCAGTTGCAGTTTTCACAGAATATTTTCGCCGATTTTTACTTGGAAAAAAATTCATTTTACTCATAGACCAAAAATCACTAATTTGGCTACATACGATGCAAAATACTTCAGCCCGGCTGACTCGGTGGATACTACGTCTGCAAGCATATTCATACACCCCAATATATATAAAGGGCCGTACAAACATTTTACCAGACTATTTGTCACGAAATCCAGATACGGAATGAAATTTGGTAATAACCATCCAGAACGAACTGGAAGGGCCAGAAATACTGTCTAATGAAAATATTGCGGATTATCATATAAAGATGATTTTTGTTTAGCAACGAAATCCTTTTTATCAAAAGGAACGGAACTGCCAGAGCACTTTAAACATTTTTTAAATGACTTAGATAATTTCGATCTTGACGAAAGTAGAAATCTTCTAGTAAGATATCATAGACCATCGCAAGAATATAGAAAAAATGACTTTAAAATTATTCCAATAATTCCAAAATCTCTAGAGAGAGAAGTTTTACAGATTGCACATGCGACGATTGGCTGTCACAGGGGAGAAGCAGAAAATATGAGGAGATTGAAACTAAATTTTGATCTTACAAAAATGTACTCAAAAGTCAAAGCTTTTCATACAAAGCTGCCAAGAGTGCGCCAAACAAAAGTCACCACCAAGGACCCCTAGGGCTGAATTAGGTCAATACTCCACCCCTTCAGGGGTAGGAGAATTAATGTCAATAGACATTTGGGGAACAGGAGGAAATTTACCAGTTTCTAGGAAAGGAACCAGGTGCGTACTAACCATAGTCGACCATTTTAACTCTTATTTATACGCTTTTCCAATTAAAGATGAAAAGACAAAAACCATTGCGAAAGTTTTGGTCAATCGCCTATTTCTGGAACACGGTATTTTCCCTAGAGTTTTACTTAGCGACAATGGACCTTGTTTTAGAGCCAAATTATTAGACGAAATTACAGAATATCTGGACGTTAGACGATGGTTCACCTCGTCTTACATGGCAGCAGCTAATGGGAAGGTTGAACGTAAGCATAGGGAATTAGCTTACATGCTGGGAATACATGCAAGAGAGGAAACTGAAAATTGGGATGAACATTTACCACTTGTAGTCTTTGCAATAAATACGGCTCTTTCACGTTCCTTAAAAGAAACGCTTTTTTTTGCAACATATAAGAGATCCCAGAATTTTATTAGATGAAATACAAAACGAAAGAATATATTACAACTTAGACCAATATAAGCAAGAAATGATCATGCAAATGAAAAAAGCTATGGAACAAGTTAAAGACAATCTGGAAGATGCGAAAACAGAACAAAAAGAAAAATATGACCAAACAAGCAAAAATAAGACAAATTACTGTTTAGGAGATTTAGTTTATGTTTACAAAATGAATCTGGAAGGAACAAAAAAGTTAAAACCGAAATGGGATGGACCCTACAGGATTATAAAAATTCTACCAAATAACTTAACATATGTTCTAAAGCATCAGTATAAGGAAAAGGAAGAAGTAGTACACCATAATAGAAAGAAAAAGGGATATTTTTCAAAACAGTGGAAAACAGAGCCTATACTTTCACAGAAGAAGAAATAGAGGACATGATTTCACCAGTATATATCAGAAGACCATATGAATTTTACGACCTTTTTAATGACCACAAAAGTTGGGAGGAGTGGAAGGAGTATTTAGCCCAGTCTTGGCTACAAACTCTACACCACGAACAAGAGAAAAAAAGTAATATTCGATGCTCATCAGATACTAGCAATGAAGGAAATCAAACACAACATAAAAGTTTAAAATGTGATAAACCAATGATAAAACTCACAAAGGAAGAAAAATTGAAAGAAGCCAATGAATTATTTGATTTTCATACATTAGACTCACCAACAGTCTTAACGCAAAAATGGCTTTTGGAACAAAAGCCATCTACCAGACGCGAGCTAACAGAATGTGACACTGAAAATTCTTCTACAGAAACCAATATAACTAAACATGGGCCATCGTCAAGAAAACCCTCTATAAAAGAAAAATTATGGAGAACAGTAAAGAAACCAAAGGGGCAGCAAGAAGTTCCTTTGTCAGCAGCACAAGTAGCTAAAACACTTATGAAAAAGGCCAAACATCAAGAGAAACAAAGATTAAAGATATTTGACGAGGCAACAAAACAGCACTCGGACTCAGAGCCTTGTAAACCACATCATAGAGACCACGAAAAAACTTGCAAATATTATAAAGAAGAAAAGCAAAAATTTGGGGTCCAAAACTCGGACCAGGAAACGGAGAAAGGCAGAATAAGCACAGCCCCCAGCAGATTAATATTTGAATAAAACTATCATAACAAAAAAGAAATATTAAATAAAAATAAAACGAGTAAAAAGCCTCTCCAGAAATATATATATTTTCTTTTTATAATCAGCATATAAAAAACATCAAGCTTTTCTTCAAGTATAGATCGCCAGTAAAAATTATTATTGTCACGTTCTAAAGCTAAAGTATTATCTCCGATCTGAAGTGACATCATAGCTTCCTGCAAAAATTTTGTTTCCGATACGAGATAAAACTTCACGAACGGTGTAATGACAAGACTTGTAAAAACGAATTAGGCTTCATTTCATAAAATTAATAAGGCCACGTAACTTTTAAATGGGTGTAGGAAGCAAATTGAATTATGCATATTCGAAATCAGCATTAAAAGGCAATTCTTTTGATGTGTATATTGGAAAAATATATATATATTGAGGGGATAATAAAAAAACGAAGAAAAATAGTTTGCCGATATAGGGTCAGTGGAATCTAGCAGATTTCGAGTTGAGCTCAATCACTGCTAGTGTCTCCTTTTTAAGGACATGCAAAGCATCTACTGACCTTTGACTCTCTGAGGTGACACTTTCAGTTGAATTTGAAAAAACTGTTTTTAAGAAATTTAAAACTAATATTAATAAGAAAAACAGCAAAAGTTTACATTAAGTGCACTACATGTATAAGCTAGCTGTCATCTTTTTATAATTAGTTATAGTCTAAAATAATACTTTTTTATTAGTTACAAATGGTAAAAAGAAAAAAAACAAATTTTAAAGAAGCGCTATAAAGGTTTAAGCAAAACTTAGAATAAGCTTAGAAAGCAAAAAGAGCGCTAGGTAAAGGAAACAAAAAGCGATATAAAAATAAATTATAACCTAAAAACTTACCAGGAGGTAAAAGCCAAGGACAAAATCCATTAAAAATAAACCAAAAATTAAACCTCATCGTCACAAGCAAACGACAGTAGTTCAAAATAATAATTTTGACTCTAGCGATGTTTTGGATCTGAGAAAACGAACTGGCATAGAAGAATCCTAGTTTAAACAATTGGTTTTCACCTGTGCCAACCCAAACACCCAAATCCCAATCCGTTGAACCCTAACACAAACTAAACAGTATCTACTTTTTCTTTTAAAATAAAATATAGCTTTACACAACAAAAGAAAACTCGCAGTAATGAACACTGAACAGAAATTCATTCTTGTAATTCTCCCAGATTCAAGCTTATCAATAAACCACAAATAAGGAACACCGAATTCAAAGTTATTTAGCCTTGCAACGGAAGTATTGTCTCTCTTTCTTTGGCAAATAAAATAGTAATTAAATCTGGGATAAAATTGGCAACCAGTATATCGTAAATACTGCATTCTAAGGAAGAAATGAAAACTAGCGAATGCGGGGCAAAACTTAATTAAAAGTGTTCTAAAAAAAATTTGCTTAAAAACTACAGAACTTTTTTAACACAAAAACATTCGAAGAACAAATTTAAAACGATTTCAATAATTACAGGTTGCAAAAATTAGACAACCCGCCCCCCTCACCTCTTAAAAATATGGAGATAATGAATTTGACCATAGAAGGGCAATTAGCATAAAAACTTGTTAACGGTTTTTGAAAAATACGCGAAACATAAATATAGGCTTATAAAAGACCTATCTTACTGAAAAAGCGGGAAAAGACTTGGAAAAACCCTTAAGCTCCATTGAAAAATAGAATCAAAAAAAAGAGAAAGGTTAAAGTTGAAAATATATACAAACGAAACGAAAAGGAAAATAAAATCAATGAAGTCAGTTAAAGTAGGTTATATACGCCTATTGAACTTGCGGAACGAACTAGTATGAAAATTGTACTAAATAAGTACAAATAAGTAGCATTAATACTACGGAGCCACCGTTACATTGGTAAATGTGGGCTAAGATTAATAGAAACTTTGCAAAAATGCTCAAAATAGTCAAGAAAAGAAATTTGGCTCCCTTACGAGGAAGTTGTTTTCAGAAACATAACTAACATGGCATAAAAAATTTAAAAATAAATCTCATAATATTCATAAGGACTTAATTTAAAGTTGAAACCTAAAACAAGACCACTAAAAGTGGGAACGTTAAAATGAAAATAGTCATTGTCACTTGTATGTCAAAAACTGAATTACTGTGTGCCATGAAGGCCCGGCATTGTATGAACAAGGGCCACATTTCTGATAAAAGAATAGACCAAGCAAAAATTGTGGCAACAAATCAAAAAGTGTGACAATAATATAAATAATTAATTATTGTGTGTGCAGGTTCATAATAGTCCTTTTAGCTGTAGCCATGACAAGAGGACCTGAAAACGTTATAAGGAGCTACCAGAGGCCAGTCATGGTAAGCGAACCTTCAGAGTACAGGCAAAGTCATTTGATAATGGCATTACAGGCATCAGATGAACAGCAAAATTTTTTTAGTTCATAAGATATAAGCTGTCAATAAAGCCTTAAACCAGAAAGACAATTGAATCTGAAAAAAAGCGAGATTACAGACAAAACATTATAAAACTGTCTAAAGCTCCTAGAAATTCAAAAAGAATTGAAAAGCTTAAAAGTCTGAATAAATAAACAGGCTTATAAGCTAATGACAGTTAATGACACAAGTGGGTTCGAAATAGAACCAAAAATTTAAAAAAAAATGTGTATAGACGTATATGTGAAAAGTTATATAGTTGTAACAAATGTAATTGATAAAATATCTACTTGTATAAATATATTGTAAAAGCCTTTTATAAGCATAGAATTATATTTAAAAAAAAATTATTATAGAAATATAAATAGAAAAGTTGTTCTATATGAAATATTGCCAAGCCCTTATTTAGAGGCTAATCGCAATTATCAGTTATAGTGCATAAATTTATTTGTCGGAGTTGCTTTTGTTTTGTAAATATTTTAATTGCAGTTAGGACTTATCATATAAAAGTCTTGACGGACTTATTTAAAAGTTGTACAAAGAATAAATATTGCAGTGATTAAATAAATTATTAGAGTACATAATTATTATTTGTTTTTAACAATTAAGTTATGTATCAACATAACTTTTGTTAATATATATTTATACATATATATATCCTAAACTATCCATGTAAATATAGTGAATTGAATGTTGAGTATTTGGGTTTTTTTTTTATGTTTATATCATTCAAGAAGTATCCTACATTAATACTTCATAAGCAATTAACAAAATAATAATTGGAATTATATCCAATGCTAATCTATACCGTTTATTATTTTTTAATGCTTTAAGTTTTAAACAGTAGTTAAATATACTATCTAGTTTTGCGAATTAAAAAAAAATACTTATATAAGCTATTACACAATGCTTATATATATATATATATACTATGTTTTTATCAACTTTAAGTTTTAACTAGTGATTTAATGTTATATGTAAATGTTTGACCTCGAGTCAACGTATTCATAGTTTTTATTGTGAAATAATCCGTTAAGTATTAAGTTTGAAAGAATAATCCAGCAAGAAACATAATGTTTCGATTTAAGCGGGATATTATTTTTTGGAGTAATTAAAAGAGAGAAAAGTAATGAAAAGAATTAAACTTTACAAAATTGAGTGTTTCTTTCTACTATATATGTAAAATTTTATGCTTTTATTTGTATTCTAATGTGAATATTTATTTTAGATACAGTTTTAGCTATTTTTCTTGGAAATCAAATTTTTCGTAGCATCTTTTCGGATCCATTTTTCTTTCAATCATATTTTGACACATTTTTGGAAAGTAACAAATTTTGAAGCCACCTCAAATATATCCTGATACTATCATCTCATACCATCAGAAACCAAACCATACTTGATCAACTGATATTTGGAAACTATAACAGAAATACAGACTTTACTACAAGTTCATCAAAAGTGAGATAAAATCAGAACTTAATTTAGGCCTAGATATTGTGCTACATAGCCCAAATGGCTTATGTTATTGAAATATGTGAAAATACTTTGTGCTGGAAAAATATGTGAAAATTTAAAAATCAATAATGTTATTTATCCAAGGTAACTCTAAAACGAAAAATAAACGGTAGATCAACCACATCACACAGATAAATTAAATTATTAATGGGAATTAAATTTAAACTCAAATAATTCATAAATTTTTATAATATAACTTGAAATCAAATTTAAGCGAAACAAATAATATTAATTTTAAGACACTTGGGGTCAAATTAAAACAGAAGATGAATATAAGAAGGGTAAAAAGAGTATTTTTCAGTCCTAGAGACAAAGAAAAAGAGAAACAAGGATGAATTTCGAATTGAAATCCTTCGACAGAAAAGAGCAGGGCCTATATTTGGACCAAAAATATGACCCTAAGGAAACCCATTTAGGGTATATGCACATAATGACCCAAAGATGGCAGCATAATAGCTGTAAACAAAATTAAGTTGTTTTAAAAGTAAAATATTGAGAATTGGGACAATTCTTCTTTAAATGGGGAGCATTGTGGTAAAGTTTTCTAATTTAGTTAATTATTGATTGAGTAAAAATATATTAAGACGCAAAAACAAAGTTTCAAAATACCACTGTTTAAGATAAAGATACAAATCGTGGAATGTGTGGGCTTGGAGGGAACTTGCTCAATAACCAATTTCCTGGCTAAATGTGTCAATGTACCGGAAGGAGGTGGTTAGTTTTCCATATATATACCCCGATTTTTGAGACTGAAGGCAGACCTTTTGACTTGCTGGGTGAACCTCTGCCCGTATATTTTCTCATTAGAAATACCTTGGGATTTTGTTAGATCAGTGTAACCGTCTCTATCTTTTCATATATTATTGTAGTTCCTCAAACTTTTGGTCTACTCAGGGAAGGCAGTCCCAATAGGATATCTATATTTGTAATTAAGATGCATAGATTAAATAGAAGTGTTGTATTTTAGACTTTATATCAACAATTTATCTTTAGCCCCTTGAATACACCCATTAGGTACGCCTTATTAGTTCAGTTAAAGCCGAAGGCGCGCTACCAAAGTTAAATTACCTTAGGGCCAGAGTTTATCTCCCCTATAAAGGGAGAATAAAGGCATCTACGACTAAAACACCCAAATACCATAAATATACACTTCACAACAGCATGTTTCTAAAAAAAACTGGCTAGTGAGAAAAAATTGTAATTTTTAGCTGATTCAGGAATAATAGTTATTATTTTCCTTAGTCTTAACAGTAAAATGTTATTTAGAAAACAAATTTGCAGAAATTTCTGCAAAGAGCTAGAAAACCCTCACAAATGACGTCAATTTTGCTGTGATGTCATTTTTGAGGTGTTATAGGCTATTTTTTTTTAATTTTGCAAGTTCAGTTTCTTAAAAGTATTTTACAATTAAGACAATTCAATTCAGACCGGTTTTGTTAATACTTCACACTTAAATTAAAAATACTCACAAATACATTTAACAAACAAATTCTGGGCCATAATCCATAATTATTGGCCCTCTAGGTCAATTCTGTTGAGGAAACATTATATAACACTGTTAAATATATCACATAGTCGCGGTCCTCCCTATGCCTACCAGCATTAACTCAAATTACCTCCATACTTTACAAATATCAATAATAAAACTTAACTTAAATTTCAAATTCAACGGGATAATACAAGACCTGTATAGCTTATAATTTTATTTAAAAAAAAATAAAACTCTCAATTTAACATTATGAATTTTTTATTTATTTTCATTTATTTTTAAGCATAAAAAATCCTATTAAATTATTTACTATTATTAAGGCTTCTTACTCAAATGTTTTTTTCAAATTTAATTTGAATGAAGCAAGGCTAGGTTTTCGTTTCGTTTTAATTCCTGTGGTAGACCATTCCATATTCGTGAACATAAAATATCCAAACAAAGATCAGACCAAACGCATGTCCTAAACGGAACAACCAACAGGCTTCTATCTCCTGATCTTCCCTGACGTGTTTCAACTTCTGAAAAAATTCCTGAAAAGCGTTTTGTTAATAGAGAATGAAAAGATTTGTAAACAAAAACTGATCAATTAAACACTTCCAAACTATCTAAAGAATATAAAGAATCCGTTTCTTTAATTAGGTTTAATGCTTTTTTATTTATTTATTAATAATATTCGTATGAACTTTAAATATCGCCAGCCATACAAGAGAGCAATATTAGATGTCATTGAATCAGTGCGGAGTACAGAAGACGAAGGATCTTAAAAAGAAAAAAATACTATAGTTTTTTCAAAATACCCAGATTTCTTGAAATGTTTAGGCCCAACGCTGCAGAATGTTGTTTAAAAGATAGATTTTCATCGATACACACCCCCAGATCCACTATCCGGTCTCTGAATCACCCCTCTAGATGTTTTGAGACCTTTAAAAGAAGGCTGGAGCTTTCTTACTCGTGAAAATAGCAAAACATGAGATTTATTTACATTTATCTTTATCTTGTTAGCATCAATCCACAAACAAAGACGCTCCATTGTTTCTTGTCGTCGGTGAACCAGTCCCTCGCCCTCTTCATTAGCACTTCCAATGACGGCGTTGTCTGCAAAGCCCTGCAACACTTCGCCCGAATTCGGATCCAGACTTAGGTTAGACAAAGAAGTGATATGGCACAAAATGCAGCAACGAACTAAGCGGCGGACAAAAATAAATTGTAAATCATTTATGTGAATAATGAATAAGAAAGTGCCAAGTATTGAGCCTTGGGGCACGCCGCAACTCATTGTTTTTGATAAATAATGATTATTCCCCACAATAACTACTCGATCTTCAAGATAACATTGAAATCACGAAAAAATATAACCTCTCACTCCGATATAGTGTAACCTACCGAGTGGTATATCATGGGATATGCAATCAATCACCTTCTTTATCAAGAGTATTGTCATAAGGATTTCACCCTGATCCTTCATTTTATTTATAAAAATAGAAAGAGAAGCAATAGCGTCCTCTGTAGTGTCCAGGACGGAATCCAAATTATCGCAAATTCAAAAACCCTTAACTTCCAAAAAAATCGCAAGTTGTTTATGCATTGGTTTTTCAAAAATTTTTGAAAATGTCGAGAAAGTGAGATCGGCCTGTAACTTAACACATCCAATGGATCTCCCCCTTTAAAAACTGGGATCACTCTTGCTTTCTTTAGATCAGCTGGAAAAATGCCTGTTTCATATGATAGGTTCATCACAAAAGTTAGTGGTTTAACCAAAACTTTAGCACTTTCCTTTACAAAAGAAAATAAAAATTACAATTCCTGAATCAGCTGCAAATGGCAATTTTTTTCTTACTAGACAGTTTTCTTTTTAAATATGTTTTTAAACTATAGGTAACATCAATACCTTTGGTTTAGATTAATGGTTTAATGGAAACCCAAGCAAGCACCTACAACATAAAAGCACATATAAGCAAGCAAGCAATTATAAGCATACGGAGTGCACGTTTAATAAGCAGAGCGTCTAGCACAGCATGTCAATGCATCCTCATTCATCCTCCTTCTTTTGATAACTTCAAAGGTTGAGCCTGGTGGGTGGCTTAGTGATTCGGCCAGAACGCGTGGTGCCGCGTAGCGGCAGTCTTGGTCGTTGGGTTAGGTGCGAATGGATCGTGGAAGAGACTCTGCAGTGGCAGAATTTGCTATTGGGGTATCAATCTTTCGGCTGGTGTGTTTGCAGCACGATGTGGTGTTGGAAAATTTTTGGGACTCGACGGAACGTAATATGGATGTTCGATTCCTATTTGGGCTCGAGGAGATGTGTGGGGTTGCTCTCCAGGCATACTGGGTTCTGGGGACGTTGCTTCAAAATGCGGCTCGGTGGGCATACTTTGGTTTCTCTCTATATCTGTTGCCTGTTTCGTCTGTAGATCTTTCAATTCTCTGTTTAAAGAATGTAGGATCGTGGCGCATATTCGTATTTTTCCAGTATCAGTGCTTTCTGCCACCTAGCATTGTGGTCAAGCTTCACCCAGACAGTCTGATCCTTGAGCAGTGGTTTTAGGTCCTTTGAGTGTCTATTATGCAATTTAATTTGTAGTTTCTGTTGTCTTCTCTGGTTTGTTGGAAAGATGAGGGTGGAATGACCTTGGAATCTAAGTGTTTGGGAAGAACTGGTAAGACAGATCTGAGTTGTCGGCTCATCAGCAACTATGCTAGTGAGGCTAGCCCATCGACAGGGGTGTTATGGTACTCCAGCATGGCCAAGTACGGATCAGACTGGTGTTCTACAGCTTTGGACATGATCCGTTTTGCCGTCTGTACTGCTTTTTCGCTAAATCCATTTGACTGTGGATAGTTTGGGCTTGCCGTTTTGTGGTCAATGCTCCATTTGTCTACGAAGTCTCTGAATTCCTTCAACGAAAACTGAGTCCCGTTGTCTGACGTCAGTGTTTTCGGGATTCCGTGTCTGGCGAAGTGGGCCTTCACTTTGGTGATCACTTGCTGTGATGTGCTAGTTGTTAGCTTATCGACTTCGATGAACCTGCTGTAGTAGTCAGCAGTGACTAAATACTGAAATCCCATGAATTCAAATACATCAGTTCCGACGTGTTCATATGGATGGGTGGGGATTTGAGATGTTATTATACTCTCTTTGGCTTGGTTATGTGCCGTAGTACCACAAGTACTGCAGCTGCCAATCATGTTCTCAATATCTTTTGTAATGTTTGGCCAGAACACTACCATCCTGGTTTGTTTTTTGGTTTTGACCATTCCTAGATGGGAAGCATGCAGTTGGTTTAAAATGTGATTCTGAAATGTTTCTGGGATTATGATTCTGTCGCCCTTCAGAATCACGCCATCCATGTATGTTAGTTCATCTCTGTGATTCCAAAACTTGAGTATTGCAGTGTGGCATTTATGACGATGATCGGACCACCCTCAGTGATGGTCTTGACCAACACTTGTAGGTTTGGGTCTATCCTTGTTTGCTCTATGATTTGTTTGATCTTGTTGCCGCGAATTGCGACGGATTTGAGAAAGCTCAGTACTGCAAATTTGGAGTCATGCTGTGAGTCTGGATCTGTTTCGGAAAAGTGTGATCTTGAAAGGGCATCTGCAACTGGAATCTCGGAGCCAGGGCAATATATGACTTGTATGTCATAGTTCTGAACCGCAATCATCATTCTTTGAAGTCTTGGTGGAGTTTTGGATATGGGCCTCTTAAGTATTGACTCGAGAGGCGGTGATTAAAGTGGCTGTCCTACCATATATATATTTATATATATATATATATATATATATATATATATATATATATATATATATATATATATATATATATATTGGCAAAAGTGTTTGCAAGTGTATGTTACGGCTAGCATTTCTTTCTCAATTTGCGAATACCGTTTTTCTGCTCTGCTGAGGGACCGGGATCCAAAGGCAACTGTTTTGCTGTCGACGACTAGTTGGGCTCCTAGCCCATGTTGAGAGGCATCTACTATGACTTCCACATTTCTGCTCTTATAGTCAAAGTATGAGAGGTTCTTGCAGATTGAGGCTTGGATTTGCTTCCTTGCATTCTCATGCTGGGTTGTCCAGTTGGAAGTCTTGGTTTTACACAGTTCAGGCAGAGGGTGGTTTACAGTCAAGAGGTGTGGGATGTATGCTAAATAGTTGTACATGCCTAGGAGCACCTGTAGCTGTTCGTGTGATTCTGGTACTGGCATGTTCACAATTGCATTTGTCTTCTCTCGATCTGCTTTGATCCCTTCAGTGGTCAGCAAGTGCCCAAAGTATGGAATGTTTATGGCATTAAAAATACATTTATTTTGGTTGAACCTTGCTCCCTTTTCCGTGGCTCGTTGTAGTAAAAGCCTCAACTTGGTGTCATGATCTTCTGTATTTGCTGCAGTTCCAACAATATCATCTATTATGAGTACAGTGTTGAATCCTTCAAAGATTTCCTCCATCTTCTGTTGGAACTCGTCCTGTGCTGACTTGACTCCAAATGGATATTGCTTCCAGTGATATCTGACAAACGTAGTGCTAAAGGTGGTTAGGAGAAATGACTCCTCATCTAGCTCCATGGGCCAGTATCCATGTCTTGCATCCAATTTGAAAAATTTACTGGATCCTGAACATTTTGCTGCAACATTATCAAATGATGGTGTTGGGCGGTAATGACACTGCACCCATTTGTTTAGATCAAGAGGATCAAACAAATCCTGAGAGATCCATGTGGTTTTTGGACGACTACGATTGAGTTTACCCATTCAGTTGGTGTTGTCATCTTCTCAATAATGCCCTTGACTTCTAGGCGATCAAGTTCTTCTTTGAGTTTTTCTTGCAGGGCAAATAAGATTCTTTTTGGTGGTTGTACTGTCAGTACAATTCCTTCTTTCAAGTGGATTTTACACTTTCCTGGGAGTTTTCCTACACCTTCAAAACATCTCCATATTCCTCAAGTATTCTGGCCGTTTTGGGTTTCATTGTGGGTGCAGGTTCATTATGTACATTCAGAAGAATTTGATCAAATTCATATTCTGACTTGTCTTTCTGCTAAGGATTTGCTTTGCGATCAGTGTTGACAACATGAAACTGGTGAATCTGTTTCTTGCATTCCTTGTAGCTGATACATAGCTCTACAAACCCCAAAACCTGTAATCTTTCTCCGGAGTAGCTTGTTAGAATGTCTTTTTAGGTTGCAAATAAGGTTTAAGTACCATGCTATTATAGTCACTGAATGAAAGAACGTTTGCTTCAGCTCCTGTGTCTATCTTGAAGACTAAGTCTAGTTTCTGATCAGCAATTCTTATTACAGCATCTAGCCCATCTGCGTGTTTCACTAGCATGCTGTTGACAGTTTCAATCATGAACTCACTTGCACTTATTCCTGCCTCTTGATGACTTATTTCACTCATAACTTTGCTTTTACATACTTTGGCAAAGAGATTCAGTTTGTTGCCTTTTGAACATGTTTTGCCCCTGGCTTGGCAGTTGTGGTTCTAGGTATAAGGTGCACCACACCACAGAAATAGCATTCCTTGTTGCTGTACTGTTTCTTCAGGGCATCTATTTCTTGTTCCATCACAGGCACTGAAGTCTTATTAGCAGCTGTCATTTGAGCTAGGGTTTCCTGTACGGATTCGATGGCACGGCAAGTCTCTATTGCTCTGGCAAGGGTTAATGTATCTCCTTCACTTATCAATTTCTCTCTAATCCTGTCATTCTTAACTCCAAAGACAAGACGATCTCTTATTAGGTCATCTCTACTAGTACTGAAGTCACAGTTTTTAGCAATTAACTTGAGATTGGTCACATATTTTTTTATACTTTCATTACCCTGGCCCTGCTTGTGGAAAGTAAATCTTGTCACTATGGGGTTTGATATGGATTCAACATGGGCTCCAAATTTGTTAAGGTAAGTTTAAACCCTGGTTGTCTCAGCATTTGTTAGAGTCCATGTGCTGAAAATGTCTCTTCCTTTATCACCAACCCATATCAATAAATACAAGCACTGGACAGCCTGGGATTTGCCTTCCAGTGGTCCAGAAAACATTAATTCACAGTGTTGTCTGAACATTTTCCAGGCAGATTTAAGGTTTGCTGATGACCAGTCCAAAGACGGATGTGATGTACTATCCATGTTTACTTTTTAACTTCTGACACCATGCAATATCTTTGGTCTAGATTAATGGTTTAATAGAAACCCAAGCAAGCACCTACTACAAAAAGCATATATAAGCAAGCAAGCAATTATAAGCACAGGCAATACATATTTAATAAGCAGGGCGTCTAGCACAGCATGTCAATATTCTTCAGTAAATATGGAATGTTTTACCTTTTGCGGTTCTATTAAGGGCTCAAATGAAATTTTTCTCAGTAACAATTACTAAACTATGGAACTGCTACTACAGCAACTACTAACAACTCACTGCAGCACCAAGCAGCCTGAGACAAACACAGTAATTTACATTCCTCCTCCATCCCAATCCACTCAAAGTTTCCCTTTCCTTATGACATCCTCCAGCCCCAACTTATGCCAACCTACTTTCTATTTAGACCTAGACAGTTGGCCAAAAAGAACAATCTTTGGCAATCTGTCATCCTTCATCTGCAGAACATGCCCTAGCCATCTCAGCTTTTCTCTCATTATAGCCATAGAAAGCAGGCCTGAAGCACACTTTGTGTACAGTCTACTGTTTGAAATATGGTCGGTCAGTCAGGTACCCAGAACAATCCATAGGCAATTTCTCTGGAAAATATCTAGCAAATCTTCCTCCATCTTTTGGAACACCCATGCTTCAGAACCATATTTGACCAGTGTCATCACTGTAGCTTCTAATATCTTAACCTTGGTTTACAAACTTATCTTTCTATCCTTCCAAACTTTTTTTTTACTGTAAAAAAACACCCTGAGTCTTTAATATTTAACTTTTAACATCTTCATTGTATCCACTCTCTTTACTAATAGTACTACCTAGGTAAGTGAAACTGTCCATTTGATCAATCTTTTTGTTACCTAATGTCACCTTTTCATCTTCACTAGTTCCTAGCGTTAGCAACTTCCAGTTCCAAAAATTAGTCTTCTTAACATTGCATTTCAAACCTATTCTAGCACCCTGAACTTGCAAACCCTCTAAAATTTTATTCATTTTGTACTCACTTTCATCTAGGATCCTCAAATCTTCAGCATAGGCTAATCTAGGACCAGGAAAGCTTTTCTGGTAGATTTGCAGTGGGCTGCATAATTTATCTAAGATGAAAGTAAAAACGTCATTTAATGCCTTTTTTATACTTTTTCCTAATTCAAGAATTGTTTCTGGGGCTAGTTGCATCTTTAGTGCTTAAAGGGGCCCCAAAGGTATTTTATATGAATAATGAAAGAGCATAAAAAAGCATCAAATTGTCACATTCTCTAGTATTAAGTGTTTCTCTTTTCTTATATGTGTTTTTATTTACAGGTTGTGACCTGGGTTTTATATTAAATTGGCCAATTTAATACCTGGCTTCAAGAAGATACATGGTGTCATGATGGATACTGAAACTCCTTGTCCTGAGCTGAATTGGGATTCTCCCAACCTCAAGGAAGCATGGTCCAGGTTCAAAAACCACGCCCCTGATGTTCAATGGTCCTTTGAGCAGAAAAAGTGCAATGTGCCTACCTCCTCATCTGGTTGGGGGAGAAGGGAAGAGACATTTTCAGTACTTGGACGCTTGCAGAAAAAGACAAAATCGAAACCTACCTGACAGAGTTTGACAAACATTTTAATCCGAAGGCAAATGCTATCTTTTCTTGCTATGTCTTTCACAAGCGTGAAGAGTTGGATTGAGTAGTATGTCACTCAGCTAAAGATCCTGGTGTGTGATTGTGCATACACAGCAACAATCAGTAAATGAAATGGTGCAAGATATACTTATCTGTGGAGCTAAATCTAAAAAAAAATACAAGAAAAGCTTCTGCACTCAGAACCAGACCTTACGTTATCTGAATCAGTACAAATAGCACACATATATACAGACTCAGGCATAACTTAGAACAATGTTGGCAGAACCCACTAACCACAGCATACCAATAAAGCAAGAAAAAGATGCCATCAGGAGAAACTCAAGACACCCTAACAGGCAGATGCAGTCAAGCCCAGCCAAAGACATTCCCCTAGCTGATGCTCTCCCCCACTTACACATCAAGAGAGAAGACCAAGAAATGCACACTAACCTCAAATGCTACATCTCTGCTACACTCAGTGATAAGATTACTTCCAATCAGCAGTAAAAACCTTTCACAGTTAAAACGAGAAACCTACCCAGATCCAGAGCTTACCACCATGCGGGAATGCATTGAAAACAGCTGGCCAGCAACCAGGAGCCAGGTTCCAACTGCAGCAGCCAAATTCTGATTTGTCAGAGACCAACTAACTGTGGATGGATGGAAAAATGGATCTGACCACTTCTTGCTGAAGACAAGGCTAAAGTACAGACTTAGCTCAAGGAAGACTACTATGCCAAACCAGAAAATAGACATGTCAAAGCTGAAAGTAGATGAGTACCAAGAAGCATTTGTCCTTAAACTCTCAAACCACTTCGCTGTCCTTCAAGATGACACCAAGGAGGCAATCCCGACTGATCAGTGCCCCAAGATAAAGATTGAGAAGAAATGGAGCAAATTCAAGGACCACATCAATGAAGCTGCCTCAAACATACTTGGGTTTGTCAAGCATAAAACCAAGAAATGGATCTCAGAAAAGACACTCAACTCTCTGTCAAGAAAAAAGAAATGACCAACAAGAAGTCCCCCACATACAAAGTGCTACAACAAGAATGTCACAACTCGGTAAGACCTGAAAAAAAATCCTACTGGTCTAATATTGCCAGTGATATGGAAAGAGCCACATCACGGAACAATACACGAAAACTCTATCAGATACTTGGAGAATGCACTGGGAAGAAGAAGCAAACTACCATCCCCTTGCTTAAGGCAAAGGAAGGGAAAATACTCACAAGCAGCTAGGAACGTATCAAAAGATGGCGAGTTCATTTCCAAGAGCTATTGAGACCAGGAGACAAAAGTAATTGAAAGCAACTACTTACAGCACTGCAGGACCCCCTGCACAACCAGGCTTATGAAAATGTATGTACGGACCCACCCTCCAGGGATGAAGTAATTAAGGTGATCCAAGTTTTTAAAAACCATAAAAGCCCAGGAATAGATGGGATTCCTGCCGAGTTACTGAAAGCTCTCCCTGAGGTGGCGGTGGATGAACTTCATAGCATGATAACTGAAGGCTGGGACAAAATACATCCCAGATGACTGGAAGACCTCAATAATTGTCCCTATCTTCAAAAAAGGAGACCAAATGGACTGCAAAACTACCAAAGTATATCCCTTATCCCCATTGCTGCCAAGCTGTTTGCAGTCATACTTTTAAATAGATTCAGAGACAAGAGAAACAGCTGATTGCAACCCAACCAAGCAGGATTCAGGCCAGGTATGGATTGCTGTGACCAGATTTTTAGCCTGCAACAGATCCCTGAACACCAGTTTAAACACCAGCAGGAAACAATCCAAATCTTCATAGACTTCATTACTGCATTTGATTCAGTCCATTGTTATGCAATATGGGAGGCAATGAGAGAGGACAGTGTGCCTGAGAAGATCATCAATCTGCTCAAGGCATACTATGCTGGAACAAAGGCTTGGGTAAGAGTCAATGGCGATCTTTCAGATCTGGCCTTGATTGAGGAAGGTGTATGTCAAGGCTGTGTCCTTTCACCAACTTTGTTCAACTTTGTCATCAATTGGATCCTCAAGGTTCTGGACAATTATAAAGGCGTTGCAGTGAGCCGTCCTTCTCCATCACAGATCTTGACTATGCTGACAATGTGGACATGCTTGCTGAATCCATTGCAGAAGCCCAGGCTATGATAAATGATGTGGCAGTCAAGGCACTTTTGACTGGTCTCCAAATAAGCCTACCAAAAACAAAATCCATGCAAACATATGGGGTGGATGAAACCCCTGTGACCCTAAATGGTAATCAGATAGAGGACATCCAGTTGTTCAAAATACCTCGGATTGATGGTCAACCTTGCTGGCAAATCTTCAGAAGAAATACAGAGCTGCATATTGTCAACCTGGAGTGTCTTCCTTCAATTATGGAAGTATCTCTGGAAGTGGAGCAAAATATTGCTACGCACAAAGCTCTGAGTGTATAAAGCTATGGTTCTCTCTGTCCTCCTCTATGGATGTGAAACGTGGTCACTTAAAGCAGCCCAAGTGTTGAGCTTGAATATATTCAACCACAAATGCCTGCGCTATATCCTGGATATCCGCCTCTCAGATAGAATCTTGAATGAAGAGGTAAGGAGAAGATGTTGAGATCGCCCACTTGTTTCTGAAATTGTCAAGCAGAAGAGATTGAGATGATTTGGCCACAAAATGCACAGACCACATGACCACAAAAGCAAAAGATGCCTAAGATTTCAACCACTACCTGCATGGAAGAAGAGGGCAGGTGGCCAAAAGAAGACATGGCTAGCAACAGTTAAGTCTGATCTGGAGCCAATGGGGGGATTCCGAAAATACGGTCGTTGCTGGGATCGCCAGTGGCTGGAAATGGTGGAGCCTGCCACCCTTGAGCGAAACCTATGGAAGGAGACATGTCTTCATCTGCTGGGCACCACGATGAGTCTGGATGCAGCTTGAACATGCAACAAGTACAAGTAAGTACAACTAACTGTGGTAGAAGACATCATAATGAAAGATGATTGGTTGGTCATACCACAGACAATGCAGAAATCAATCTTGACCAATCTTCATGCCTCACACCTAAGCATGGATAAAACAAAGCAAAGAGCCCACTCCATAGTATACTGGCCTGGCATGAACTGTTCTGTCAAGGAATTCATCAAAAACTGGGATGCTTGCTGTATGTATCAGAGATCCAATCCAAAAGAGCTGCTTCTGCAGCAGGAGATCCCTACCTACCCATGGGAACACATGGGAGTCAGCCTCTTCTACAAGAAAAACAAGTTTCACATGGTATCAGTTTAACTACTACAGTAGATTCATCAAAATTGATGATATGGGCCTAACCACACTATCTGTACATGTAATAGATTGCCTGAATTGCCACTTTGAAAGACATGGCATTCCACACCTTATGACAGCATATAATGGACCCCAATTTAGCACTGAAACATTTAAGAAATTTGGAGAGGACTGGGGCATAAAGAGCTGTTGGAATTGCAAAAGCTCTGATTAAGAAAACTCACAAGTCTAAAAAAGAATTGTTGCTTGGCTTGCTCAAATATAGGAATATGCTGATAGATGGCCTGGCATCTCCAGCTCAGCTTCTCATGAGTAGGAATCTGAGGTCTACCCTACCATGCACCACTGAGCACTTCAGTCCAAGAATCCTCCCCTTCAAGGAATCCAAGTGCTCCAGAGAAAAAGAAAGGGCAAACCAGAAATTCTATTATGACAGTTGCACCAAAACCCAAAAGGACTTGCAAATCAGCCAGTCTGTGAGACTCCAGGTTGAAAATGGTACCTGGGAAAAGGTGACTGTTATCAAGGAGTCAGAGCAAGCAAGGTTTTATAGAATCAAAATGCCAAGCAAGAAAAGATACCACCACAACAGGAGGCATTTATGAGAGACTGTGGAAGACTATACCACTATGTCCAGTCTGACAGATACAAGAGCAAAAAGACAAGAAAGCCATCGCCCTGGTGCAACCCTCTGCAGCAAGCAAACTCACTTGAGCCAATACACTGTCATGTCCCACCAATGGAGCCAGAAGATATACCCACCATCCTCCAGGTCCAAGAGACTAAAGAAGCAACAGAACAACAGTGCATCCCAACCACCAGAAGTGGATGCCAAGTCAAGCCACCCTCAAGACTCAACCTCTGAGTACATTGTTCCTTTTAGTAAAGAAAGGGGATGTCACATTCTCTAGTATTAATTGTTTCTCTTTTCTTATATGTGTTTTTGTTATAGGTTTTGACCTGGGTTTTATAACAAATTGCCCAACTTAATATCTGGCTTCAAAAAGATACAAAATGATGTTTTCACTTTCATTGTAGCTAAATTATGTGGCCAACTGAAAATTTACCATGAAATTTACCCACCCACTCCTCTAATGTGCAAATGTATACCCTGAATTGGAATATACCATGAATTGTTGACAGCAAAGTTTTGAATTGCAAAATTCAGCACTATTTTTGTAAACAGCATTTGAAAAACTTGAAACAGTAGGAGATTGTTTTATTTTTGAGTTGCCTCATAAATGAGGTTTAAATTGTTATAAATAAGTATTTTTGGAATATGTTACTATTAAACAACTTATTTATTAAACTAATTTATATGTTTTTAACCACTTTTCAATAACTAAACTAGTGTTGATAACTTCTTTCTGGGGTTACAAAAATTAAATACCTTTGGGGCCCCTTTAAGAGCTCAAGATGTAACTAGCCCAAGAAGCAATTCTTGAATTATGAAAGAGCATAAGAGCATCTTAGCTAAACTATGTGGCCCAATGCAATTGTAAATTATGTGCCCATACTCTATTTCCTCCCTATTTGATTCTGTGTTCTCCCATTGCCTTTTCTGTGCTCCTTAAGACAAAATCTATCAAAATGAGCAATACAAATGGGTATTGAACACAGCTCTGCTTAACTCCTGATTTAATGCAAAACCAGCTACTAAACACATTTCCTACCTTAACTGCAGCAGTGTTATTCTTGTACATAGCACTAATTACTTTAATGCATTTGTCAGGTCTACTAGCCTGTATAAGGATAAACCTTCACCAAAGCTCTTTTATAAGCTGAATTGAATGCTTGAACTATTATAGAGCATAAGAAAAGGCATGCTTTCACTTTAATCCTAGCTAAATTATGTCATAAGCAGCATATTTATCATTGTGATTTTTCCTCCTGAGGATTTTCTGATCTAGAATTATACCTTTACTCCATGTAGTTCCACAAATGCTTTTTATCACGGGCCAAGCCCAATGTAAGAAGAAATTCTGGTAAATTTCTAGTGGGCCATATAATTTAGCTAAAATGAAAGTGAAAACATCATTTGATGCCTTTTTTATGCTCTTGCATAATTCAATAATTGCTTTTGGGGCTAGTTGCATCTTTAGTCCTTAAAGGGGCCTCACAGGCATTTCAGTCTTGTAACCACACAAAGAAGTTTCAACACTAGGTAAGCTATTTAAAAGTGGTTAAAAACATATCACTAACTTACAAATAGTAAGTTGTTCAAGAGTAATATGGTTTAAAATACTTATTTAAAACAATTAAGACCTCATTTATTAGGCAACTCAAATATAAGCCATTTTCCTACTGTTTCAAATTTTTCAAATGCCATCAACAAAAATAGCATTGAATTTTTTTCAATGAAATTGAATATTAGCAATTCTAAACTTTGCCATTGACAATTCAGGGTATATATTTGCAAAATAGGGGTGCAGGGGTGGTAAAGTTCATGGTAAATTTGCAGTAGGCCATATAATTTAGCTAGGATGGAAGTGAAAACATCATTTGATACCTTTTTTTCTACTCTTCCATAATTCATACTAAATACCTTTGAGGTCCCTTCAAGGGCTCAAGATGTAATTAGCCCAAGAAGTAATTATTCAATTATGAAAGAGCATAAAAAAAGGCATCAAATGACATTTTGGTAAAATTCAACTTTAGCTACTTTTGGCTATCTTGGAAAGGGGTTAGGTTAGGAAAATGAAACTTTCAGGGATGGGTCTATAGGCTAAATTATGTCCTAGAAAAATACTTTGAAGTACCTACCTCCAATCCTTCTCCCTCTAGAGGGTTCTGAAATTTGCCAATATGACAGATCTATACCTATTAAAATCTTAATAAAACAAAATTTTACCATAATTTCAATTATCAGTTTCTTTTTCTCTGGCTTTAATTCAGAAAATGCAAACAATTTTTAAGCCATATCAATGTTTTTCTTTCAAAATTTATGAAATGTGTTTGCATATCTTGAAACCCTTATAAATTGGGATTAAGCAAAGTTGTGAAGCTCAAAACAATTTAGTTATACTTCATTTAACCAGAAGATCTATTTTGCAAGGTTTCACTTTAATAACACAGATTTTAAAAGTCATGAGGTGAATTGTTTGTTGCTCATATTATTGACTTATGAATAAAGTAAACACACTACTCAATGCCTTTTTTTTATGGTCTTTCTAAATATAATAATATTTTTTGTTGGAAATGAATTTTACCCCCACCCCTATATATACCAATTCAGGGTAGGCTATATATTTGCACAATAGGGGTGTGGGGGTAAATTTTATTTCTTATGTAAATGAGAGGTAAGTTTAAACTTCCCCCCACCCTCCCCTAATGTGCAAATATATACCCTGAATTGGAGTATATAGGAGTGGGGGTAAAATTTGTTTCTTAAAAAAATGATTATTTTATTTGGAAAGAGCATAAAAAAAGGCATCAAGTGGTATGTTTACTTTATTCATAAGTCAATAATATGAATAATGAAAAATTTACTGGTCATCAAAGGTCAGGATCTTTTAGAAGGAGAAGGAGTGGGGTAGGTACTTCAAAATACCTTCCCGGGACATACTTTAGCCTGTAGACCCATCCCTGAAACTTTCATTTTCCTATCCTAACCCCTTTCCAAGATAGCCAGAATTAGCTAAAGTAGAATTTTACTGATGTGTTCACTTTCATCTTAGCTAAATAATAGGCTATTGTCCACTAGAAATTTACCAAAATTCCTCTGTAGGATGAAAGGTAAGAACGAAATATACATTAGGGTTGTTCATAAATAATGAAATAAAGCGTCTTCAAAATGGCCAACAAGTTGATTAAATCTATTGCCCAACATATATTTTGACTAGGCTTAGCGTCATCCCTAAGCTAGGCGTAGCCTTTGATAGTGTCATTTATTTAGTTGGAGATTCCGGGGATAGAAACTGGTCTCTTACCTAGAATTTTACCAAAAAACCTAAAATTAAGATGTTTGATGACGATCTTCTCTTAAAATACTACACGGTTAATATAAGCTTAATCACAATCAGAAGTGCAATATTTTTTAAATTTGAACTTATTGCCTTTCAGTCAGGGTTGCCGCCACAAAGAAAAATCACAAATTTTCACTAAATTCACAAGAACTCACCAGTTTCTCACAAAGAAAATCATCGAAAATCACCAGTAATTCACCAAAATCACTAGAAAAATCATCAAAAATCGGTGGTCAATAATGATAGGCTTCTCATCAAAAAGACGCGTTGGGCACCCTGAGCTAAGACATGATTTTTTTCAAAGGCTACTGCTCAAGAAGGAAGAGAATTTATACCAAAAACCAGAATTCCAACCAAAACTGAAATTGTGCCCTAAAATCCTGTTTCTGGACATAAAGAACTTTTTATTTATTTAAATACTATTTTATTTTTTTGTCTTTACTTTGCAAATTCTTTTCTTTTTCTTTTTTCTAAGTTTCCATTGAAAAGAATAACCACAATAATCCTATTTCGTTCTCAAACTGAATTTCATTGGCTTATGAGTGTTTTTAATCCCCCTGACACAGTAGGTATCCTTAATGGTAATCTTTAGCTCTGAAAAAGACGACTCAAATGGTGCTGATTTCTTATATATTTCTTTTACCTCTGGAAAATTGTCATGGGTCAAGTCTCAGCTAAAATATCGGACAAGTGGTGATAAATCTTATTTTCCTGGTTGTTTTGACAAGAACCTTGCTTTGCCCGTTTATCTAAAAACTGTAATTTGAAGGTATCATACAAAAGAAGCATCTTAGCAAAAAACGCAAGGGCCAGAGAGCACGCATTTCTACCTACCAGCAGAAACAGATTACATCGTTAAGTTTTTAACAGCATTCCTTTTACGAACCCACAACTTCACAAAATGCACCAGGCGGGGCGGCCCCCTCACCCTGTAATAAATTCTGCAATAAATTTATTGTCGCTAGCTCCGTTAATTCGTGTCCTCCATTAATGCGTCGGTTTGTGACCTCAAGAATAAATTCCAAAAATCTACTTTGAATCTTCGCGAATTTTAGGTCTAATGCTACAGTTTATCTTTAAACTAACTGAAGGGATCGTGAATACTTACAGTATCTTAATAGCTATCCGTGAGTCCTGTCCTCAAATTAGAAATTAGAAGGATGACTTTAGTCGACGACAAACTATTTGAAGTATAGAGCAACATTTACTATTATTCATTAGTTCCATATTAGGCAGAAATATGTGTTCGTTAATTAACCGTCCTTTCTACTACAATTTAGCGAAAACCCTTTATTGATCATGTACTGGTCTTAAATGACCGTACGAATTATACAGAAGAAAAGAAAATCGGTCAATATTCAAATAATGTCAAATCAAAACCTGTAATTCAAATCATATCAAATATAGTATATTGTAATAAACCATATTAATTACATAGGATCATATCAAGTTGCAGAAGTTTGTGCAGGAGATTTAAATAAAAAAAACAATTTTGTGCTCTTCAATTATGAAACAGTTATAGATAAAAATATTAAAGGTTATCCCAAAAGAGCTTATTTTGTGCTACGGTACTGGTCTTCCCTTCAACAAATCTGAGCACATGCATCAAAGCACTTAAAGTTTCTGACTCTAATTTATTTCTGAGGGGACTTTTGATGATCTTTAACAGCAAAAACTGCCTCTCTGCTGCATCACTTGAGTGTGGCAGTGCCATCAGGATATCCCTGAATTTCGGCAAGGTAGGAACGAGAAAATCGCCTTCTCCATTCTTACATTCAGATAGGAATGACCCAAAATTTTGGTGCATTGTCGCCAGTTTTGGAGCGGATTGCATCGTCTGCGTGCCTCAGTGATCAAAACTCTATGTCCAAATCATCAATGTCAAGGTTAAGGTACTTTTCTTTCTTGATCTACGATAGCATATCAATCATGCTGCCAAGACTTCATGACAAGAAACTACAAGATGATGATCAAAATTTGAGCACTAGCCTTATGACCTAGACCAGAAAATGGCCGAAAAGACCGCTAAATTACCAATGTACTCAAGATCAAGATATAAATGTCAGACGTCAAAGATCAAGACCAATTAACTACTAATAACTTATTATCAATAACTTCAATTTGTCTTTATTGATACATAAAAACATTTATGTGGCAGCCATGTAAATTGTTTGACTTTACACTGCTGATTGCACCTGCTGAATGTGAAGCACAAAATGGGAATACAAAATAACTGGCCAGATACAACAGTGAAGAAGGGCCTGAAAGAAAGGAATAAATCGTATATCGTTTCTTTGTCTCAAGATTACTTTCAAACTGAAGGAGTAATAAAACAGAACACCTATACTGAATTAGTTCTGCCCAAAGTTCAGCAAGCCAAAGGAATGTGAATGATTTGAATCTAATCCATAGTACGAATATAATACGCCAAAGCAAGAATATCACATTTAAATTTATTGTAGCATCAACTATGAAACATTTCTAGTGAGGCTTGTCCAAGGTCAACATTCTGCACATGAGAAAATCAGATAAAAATTTAGCTTTTAAACTTCTCCCTGGAGAGTCAATTTACTCTAATAAAACTACTACTACTAACAACTCACCGCATCACCAAGCCTCCTGAGGCCAACACAGCTACGCACGCTCTTCCTCTATCCGAATCTATTCAAAACCTCCCTTTTACGCCCTCCCATGAAGTTTCCATTTCCTTTAAATCTTTCTTTATGACGTCCTCCCAAACCAAGCGAGGACGATCTGCTTTCCGTTTAAACCTAGACGATTGGCTGAAAAGAACAATCTTCGGCAATCAGTCATCCTTCATCCGCACAACGTGGTCTAGCCACCTCGCCTTTTCTTCCATTATAGCCCTAGATAGCAGTATTGAACCACATTTTTCGTACAGCCTATTGTTTGAAATACGGTCAGTCAGCCGGGTGCCCAGAACCATCCTTAAGCTGTTTCTCTGGAAAACATCTAGCAAATCTTCATCTGATTTTCGAAGCGCCCATGCTTCAAAACCATATTTGACTACTGTCATGACTGTAGCTTCACCTTTTCAGCTTCACTTATTCCTAGACTTAGTGACTTAGTCTTCTTAACATTAATTTTCAAACCTATTCTAGCATCCTGAACTCGCAAAACCTCTAAAAATTTATTCATTTTGCTGACACTTTCCTCAAGGATGCTTAAATCGTCAGGATAATCTAAGTCGAGGAGACTTTTTCCTCCCTATTTGATTCCGTGGTCTCCCATTGCCTTTCCTGTGCTCCTTAAGACAAAATCCATCAAAATAATCCATATAAAGGGGATAGAACACAACCCTACTTAACTCCTGAATTAATACAAAATCAGCTACTAACCTCATTTCCTACCTTAACTGCAGCAGTGTTATTCTCGTACATAGCACTAATCACTTTAATGTATTTATCGGGTGTACCATACAAGGATAAAACATTTACACAGTTCTTCTCTTAAAAGTTTGTCTACAGCATCTCTCAGTCTAAAAAGTATCATATTACTAAGTAGTGTTCTGGCTAAGCCGTTCTGGCTAAGCCGTTCTGGCTAAGTGGACGCGCGCTGGGCTGAGAATCCGTGAATTCGGGTTCGATCCCTGGTGTGGTCAGTTTCTTAGTTTGGGACGCGGGTCAGTGGTGTGACCCTGTAAGCTTAGCCAGAGTCAACCCAGCTCTAATTGGGTACCTGGAGAAATCTGGGGAAGGTAAAACAGGAAGGGTTTGCGAAAGCATAGGTTGGCTGGCCCCCAGCCCCCCATTGCACTTCCTGGCTGAAGGGCCACGAAACGGAGATCAGCACCGCCGGTTTGGACCTTAAGGGTCTAGTGCCGCATCCTTTACCTTTACCTTTAGAGAGACCAGACTAATACCTCGATAATTACCATACTCACTTTTATCACCTTTCTTATAAAGTGGCTGAATTAAAGTTTTCCTGAAATCGTTAGGTACTTCCCCTTTTTCAAAAATCCTATTCATAATATTCAGTAGCTTATTTCTAACCTCAGAGCCACCATATCTAAGAAACTCATTTCGTACCCTATCAGAACCTGGGGCTTTATTCTTTCTTAATCCTTTTAGTACTGTCGCTAATTCTTCCTCAGAAAACAAATCATCCTTCACATTCAAGGTATCACAAACGTTTTAATTTTCCTCTATATCTTTTCCTGCAACTCTATCTTGGTTTAGCAAATTCTCAAAATGTTCTGCCCATCTCTATTTAATTCTTTCCTTATCGCTAATTATGGCCCCAATCCTATCTTTAACTGGGCCAAGTCTGGATTGACTACTCCCTCTCAATTAATTGACATGTCAGTACAATATTTTATTATTATACCGTCTAGCTGCATCTTACAGGTCCTCGGCAATTTTATCCATGGCCTCTACTTCATACCTCCTTAGTTCATATTTTAATGCTTTCTCCATATATTCCTTTTATTTTCATATGACCTATCACTCAGATAATTATTGTACAAGTCCTTTCTCTTTTCTATTAAACATAAAGCTTTTTCACTAGTATTCCTAGTTGCAGTCCTAGCTTTCTTCCCTACGACACCTTCAGCAACTTCACAAATTATTTTTCAAAAATTAGTCCAACCATCTTCCATATTATGTAAACCCTTAAGTTTAGTATTCAACTGTTCCTGGAAAGTTTCTCCAAAATTCTTGTCCTGGATTCTACCAACATCATAACTTTTCGGGAGGTATTTACCCTTCCAAAATCTGAGCTTTATATTAACCCTTGACTCTACTAGATGGTGATCTTTACTTTTAACATCAATAACAGCGCTCCTATATACCTTAGTATCCTGTATTGATCCTGCCAGTCTTTGGTTTACTATAACATAATCAATAAGGTTTGCTATCTTACCATCACCTTGTTGGTTTTAACTAGATTGTTGTACCTACAAAATTGCAAAAGTCTGTATCCATTACTGTTTTCTTTTCCTACGCCAAATTTACCTAGGCTAGGATACCATCTATCCCTATTTCTACCGACTTGGGCGTTAAAATCTCCTAGTAAAAACGTCATATTTCTACCTGGGATCCTGTCTATTTGCTCCTGTAACTGTAAGTAAAAATCACCTGAGTCACTAGTATCTCTGTCAGTCGGTTCTACAGGGGCAAATACTACTATAACTGATACCCTGAACTTTTTAGTCATAAAAGGAGCAATTAGTATTCTATGATTAATACCTTTTCAGCCAAAGCCAGACTTAGCAGCTTCCTTATTCCTCATGGGCCCTACTCCCTGTCTATGTACCCCATCCTTCCTGCCTGAGTAAACAAATTCTATATCACCTAATTTCAGGCTTCCTACCCCTGGGATATGAGTTTTTGAAACTCCTAATAAGTCCAGTTCGAATCGTCTGAATTCGTCTGTCAACATGCCGATACAATGGTCATTATTTAATGTCGTAACATTCCAAGTTAAAATTTTCATATTCTTTAAACCTTTGAAATTATTTTGGCCTCAGGATAAGCAATGATCCCGGATACCAGTGCAGGATGGAGATCACATATCTTCTCAATTCTACACCGAAGTGCTTAAGCTGGCTTAGAACCGGACAGGAAGACGTTCCTGGGACCTCCATGAATAGAGGCTTTGTGCAATCCTGGGCCCATCTTGGTCACAACATGGTTTTCAGCACTTGGCGACACTCTTCTATCAACAAGAGTCGAAATCCTGCACAGACAATCTCAAGCCTATTAGCTCCGACTCATTATATATTCATGCCTACAAACATTATGCTACTACGGGGAGGCAGCCTATAGTACATAAATTAGCTAGGAGGATGTTTTTCAGCACGAAGACGCCCGTCAAAACATACAAAGACCATAAGAATTGTCCATTGATCAGAATCCCGTGCGAATGCTGTGTCGTTTACTCGGCTGTAATATCCTTGAGGGGCCAAGTGGGATTAACCGCAGGGTCCCCAGTCTTGTAGGTACCCCGAAAGGGTCGAGAAAGCCCTTTGCAGAGGCCATTGTCCATATATCTGGATCTGACGCCCTGCCGCAGTTGTCATCCTATTGAGGATCATCCCGCGATGGTGCTCTGCATCACCATACAATTTGAACCATTACTGAGAGAAGGTTTGTAACTCATGGCAATTGTGGACACACCAGTGGGCCCTAATGAGTGTACATTTAATGAGCCTTCTTCCTCCTCCACCTGCACTTATGACCCCAGGCAAGGGTGCCCAGTTTTTATTACGGACCCCCCAGGGGCAAGGTCCTCCCTTGGTCTGTGCCTCCGGTCCGTGAGGTATATTTGAAGGGCGTTCCCCTATTTCCACCTAGGGACACGCTGAGTGACCTGTGGGAGGCCAGGAGCATAAGTTAAGACAATAAAGCCAATACAATAAAATGAAAGCAGATTTCCAAAATGATAATAGAAATTATGGTACTTAGATTACATGTTATAGCAACCACACTAAAGAAGTGAAAGAAGCTTAGCAGGCCTACCTGAAAATCATCTAACATGGCTAAGGACAACAGAAGCAATTTGACTTTATGGATCCTTGCTTCTTAAAACTAAAAGCTAATTAGGCCTACCTGAAAATCATCTAACATTGCTAAGGATAACAGATGAAATTTGAGCTTATGCATCCATGCTTCTTAAAACTAGAATCTAGGCGGACATACCTGACAACCATCTAAACTTACTAAAAATAAAAGATGCAAGTTAAACTTATGCACCCATGCATCTTAAAACTAAATGTTGAGTGGGCATACCTGAAAAGCATTTAACCTTGCTAAGGATAAGAGATGCAATTCGACTTTATGCATCCTTGCTTCTTAAAAGTAAAGCTAAGTAGGGCTACCTGAAAATCATCTATCATTGCTAAGGATAACAGGTGGAAGTTGAACTAATGCATCCTTGCATAAGTTCTAAGGATTTAATGCTAAAGATTAATTTCTGAGCAAACTCCCATCAGAAACCTAGTTAGTCTAGCCTAATCTAAGTCCCCTTAAGGGTGAACTATGCACGTTTCTGTATGTGTCATAGACAAGTAGGTTTGACAAAAGCCTAAAGAACCAAAATCAACTATGACAATTTCTCTGTTTAGTGTGTTCAAGACGCTAAAAACAAAATATATTTTGCTTTCAAAACCGAGTATCTTTTCTTCCTTTTCCACCAGACTGATAAAAAACCTATTCTAGGCTGCTGAATCTACGTTCATGTGGGACTATGCATTCTCTACCTGAGATTTTTTTTTTTTAATCTAAGCCTCAATCTGTTTATAGTACACATGGCCCATATATGTATTTATAAATTAAAATTTTTAACTACTGGGAATCCAATTGCCAAGCTAAAAGGATACAGAAAAGCTCAAAATGACACCATTCTGTAGAAATAACGAATAAAAAAAGACATAAAATATGAAAGTCACTAATTATTTCACCTCAGTAAGACAGTGGAAACTAATCATGCATGAAATGACAACCAGTTTTGTAGAAAATCACCAAATTAAATGAAAAATCACCAAATTAAAAAAGAAAATCACCAGATTCAACAAAATCACCAGAAAAATCACCACGAGGATGAAAAATCACCAGATCTGGTGGTAAATCACCAGTGGTGGCAACCCTGCTTTTTGGATGCACCCGTGTTTGTACTAGCACTTGCCGCTGCCTTCGAGTTTCAAAAGCCGATTTTAATTAGTAATCCAGATTCTCACTTTGGATTGAGATTCGATTAAAAATAACAGGTTTTCTCTAATGAAAACAACGATAAAATTAGAATTTACAAAATTTATTCCACGATATCAGGGGAGCTGTCCTCTCCTCAAACTCCCGCTCTTTATACTAAATAGTTGCAAAATTATTCAAATTTCAAGTGCTAATAACTTTAAATAAGTAACTTTTAAGTTAATACATTTTACATATTCAGAATCAGCATGGATAATAGATTTTTTTATTGCACCTGCTGTAATTAGAGCTTATTTAGGTTTCGATTTTCATTGAAAACTTTATAAGTTACAGATAAATTTTCGTTAAACAAGGCTTCGATAACGATAGGTAGATATAACATAAGATATTTATTTAAAAAAATGACTATCACAAGCCCCGAAGGGCCGAATTCGCATTTCGGGGTCATATAATAAAAAAAGACATAGAAATAGCACAACATTTAGATATATTGACATAGCACAATATTTAGATGGGTAGATAGATAGATAGATTTATTCACATAAAAGCCCTATTGGGCCATGGTGCCATATAACTAACAAGCAAAAATACAATAAAAAACGTAAACTGAAAAAAAAACACTAAAACTATTTACTCAAGAAAATCTTTACAATGCCTCATACCTACCCGGACGATTGTTCCAATATTATTTATATCTAAACAACACCTACTTTTCAAAATTTAAAAAATCTAATCTCTCCCCCGACCTCCCTACCAAATATTTCTAGCCGCAACTCCCTCGATTCCTTACATTCCCTTAAAAAATTATGCAAAATCATCCATCCGCCCATACATAGGACAACTGTAAGTACCCTCCCTAAATCTAGACCCCCCCCCCCTAAATGTTTCCTTCGTTCTCCAAGTGACATAAAATTACCCCTTACAGACATTACCCACTTTAAATTTCCCGGACTTAATCCCATTTTAGATAAATTCCCCCCCCCTCCGTTCTCCATGACCTCCACATATAGCCCCAGGGACAGCGAGCTGGCCTTCTCAGCTTGCCAAACTAGAACTTCCTGAGAATCTAGCTTAATATCAACTAACCTAGATACAGCTCCTACCATCCCTCCTATCCCATTTCCCTTGTTCCAACAATTACCTAGCCCTGCACGGTCTAATATATCCTTCACCTAATTTCACCACGAGTCTTCCCTCCTATCCTGAAGCATCATTAAAAGTATTTGTTTAAATAGCCTATTATCTTCTATCAATGACACCCTTTCCCAATATTTAACCATACTAATTAGCTTATTATGTCTCATACGCTTTCTTCCTATGTCCCCTCTCAGTACTAACCCATTAAACTTATCATCAAAGCCTAAAGTACGCTTAAAAAACCTCAACTTTATTATTTTTAAATTTACCCCTTTATGAAGCCCCCAAAGTTTCACAAACTACACATCCAAAGATACACATCATCCTTAAAAAGAATTTACCTCTTGAATATTTATTAGGAAGGCATATTAGGCATATTGGGAAGGCATATTTATTAGGAGGTAGATGAAGGCATAAGTCATTTAATTATTAGGTAGATTGACGCATGTCATATACGTTAATATCGGATAACTATCCTGGCTCCGCCTTTTCAACCAGCTAAAAAAAGAAGCAACAAACAAAGAAGATAAGCTTTGTTTACTAAATTAATAAAAAAAACTTTTTGCAACATATAAGTTTTTCAAAAAAAAGTAAAGAACTCCATTAAACCAAAAATGAATAAAAATAGAATCAAATAATTTACCAAGCATAAACTACCAAAAATCAGTATCAATAAATAAATAAAACCCAAAACAAACAGAAATTAAAAGAAGTCAAACTCAAAACGAGCAAAAATGAATCTGAGTAGGGTCATAACCCTGTGCTTTCTAAAAGCCAGAATATAATTTGTACTCTACTGAAAAAATTCAAATAAATTTACTCAACAAAATGTGCATTGTCAGTTTAATATACATATGCTGATATTTATTACTTAAAATCTTAATTAATTTTTGATTTATTAAAGTTATAAAAGTGAACACATTTAGAAGAATTTTTTCAGTAAGGTACTAACTATTCTGGCTTTAAGAAAGCATAGGGTTTAGAACCCTACTCAGATTCATTTCTGCTCGTTTTGAGTTTGACTTATGTTAATTTCTGTTTGTTTTGGGTTTCATTTATTTATTAATACTGATTTGTGGTAGTTACATGATTGGTAGATTATTTGATTCTATTTTTGTTCATTTTTGATTTAATTGAGTTCTTTAGTTTTTTTGAAAAACTTATTTTGTGGAAAAAGTTTCTTTCATTAATATCTGTTCGTTTTATATTGACATAGTCCTTTTTAAGGGAAAAAGACTGAGACTCTTCTGAAGTTAAACTACAATCCCTTCGATATGTACCTTTAATACCCCCTGAGCATAACTTACAATCCTTGCCCCTAATCTCAGGGGTTTGTTTCGACCCCAAAAACTAGAGTGCCCTAGGGCACAACTTACAACCCTTGCCCTGAGAGCTGCGGGGGGGGGGATTTCTTATCCTCAAAGACATAATTTACAGACCTTTATGATAGGCTTAAGAAAATGGCTATATCAAAATTTTGATTGGAAGCGTTTCGGGAAATGATAGGCGTAAAGGGAGACATTTGGGAGAAAGACTCAGGGAGAAAGACTGAGCCTCTTTTGAAGTTATACAACCATCCCTTCCATATGTACCTTTAATACCCCCTGAGCATAACTTACAATCCTTGCCCCTAATCTCAGGGGTTTGTTTCGACGCCAAAAGCCTTGTTATATGATATTCAGACTATTTTGAATGGAATGACTATCTAAAAATTTCTATTTGACCCATTTCGGGACAATATGACGTGTGATCACTTTGACTCTTAAAAAGAGCACTAGAGTGCCTGATTACCAATCCAATGAGCCCTCTTTTAAGTTTATATGACCATACTTTCTATAAAAGCCTAATATGTCCCTAGGGCACAACTTACAACCCTTGCCCTGAGAGCTGGGGGGGGGGATTTTTTATCCTCAAAGACATAATTTACAGACCTTTATGATAGGCTTAAGAAAATGGCTATATCAAAATTTTTATTAGAAGCGTTTTGGGAAATGATAGGCGTAGAGGGAGACATTTGGGAGAAAGACTCAGGGAGAAAGACTGAGCCTCTTTTGAAGTTATACAACCATCCCTTCCATATGTACCTTTAATACCCCCTGAGCATAACTTACAATCCTTGCCTCTAATCTCAGGGGTTTGTTTCGACCCCAAAAGCCTTGTTATATGATATTCAGACTATTTTGAATGGAATGACTATCTCAAAATTTCTATTTGACCCATTTCGGGACAATATGACGTGTGATCACTTTGACTCTTAAAAAGAGCACTAGAATGCCTGATTACCAATCCAATGAGCCCTCTTTTAAGTTTATATGACCATACTTTCTATAAAAGCCTAATATGTCCCCAGGCCACAACTTACAACCCTTGCCCTGAGAGCTGGGGGGGGATTTTTTATCCTCAAAGACATAATTTATAGACCTTTTCAAGGAGGCACACTTGTGCCTCTATAAAGAGGCGACCCACCACAATGTTAAGCAATTTCAGGTCCTAGAGGGTGCAGAGAGACGGCGGTAATCGAATTTTGTAGCCCAAGCTCAAACTAAGAAACATGCAAAATTTTATCCTCCTCCGACTTTATCTTCATGGGGTAAACTGGGCCGGAAGTTTCGACCCTACCACCGCAGCCCCCCTATAACGTTGTCCGATCACGCTGAAATTTGGAGGTTCGGCTTTCCTAGAGCCCGGGAGCTTATCCATGAAATTTCATCTCAATCCGATCAAAAAACCAAATATAGCCACTTAAAATTCATCATTTCTTTTTTTTTCTTATCCACGCCTACAGGCCACAGTTGGCAACTGATTTCGGGTGAATGAGGACTCATTCGAAGCAGAATTTTACCTGTTAGGGTCTTTTGATATTTTCAGACCGAAAAAATTATCCCCCGAATTTACATTTACGAAAAACCTCGTTTTCCTATAATAGCCCATTTTAATTTTCCCCACCACAACCCCCCGTTAACGTTGTCTGATCGGGCTGAAATATAGAGGATAAGCTTTCATGGGGCCTGGGAGCTTATCCTCGAAATTTCAGCTCAATCTGATTACTCCTTCCCTGTTTTCCATAAACCAAATATCAAGTTTTGTGGGAATTTGCTTGCGTCGAAAATAGATTCCATTTACTAAAAAACAATTAAAATTGTGTCTCTTTAGTCCTGCGATTGATACTCCAGACTGTCAGGCGGAAAACCCGGGTTCGATTCACCGTCAGAGCAAATTTTTTATATACTGAATTTAAACTTTAAAAAAGAAACTCAGTTTCTTTTTTAAATTATTTGAAAAAAATTACTTTTTCTAAAGAGTTAAAGAGGCTGAGTTACAAGGTCGACCTTTAAAACGTACAGGGATTAGGAGGCACAGTTGGGGGGCTGTTAAAGAGGCTTAGTCACAAGTTCGAACCTTAAAACGTACAGGGATTAGGAGGCACCCTGTACGACGTGATTTGAGTATTCAGGAATTAAAAGCCTTAACACAAGAATGTTCAAGAGCGGGGGGTCTGGGTGGCGGCAGCCCCAACTTTAACTCCTGACACGATCAGCTAACAGTTAGTCAAGCAATAATAAGTAATAAACTGTACAAAAACGTGCAGAAATTATTTGAAAAAAACTACGTTTTCTAAAGAGTTAAAGAGGCTGAGTTACAAGGTCGAACCTTAAAACGTACAGGGATTAGGAGGCACAGTTGGGGGGCTGCCACCCGCCAAACCCCCGCTTCTGCAGCCCTTAAATAAAAAAAAAGTTCTTTAAACTGAAAGTAAGGAGCGACATTAAATCTTAAAACGAACAGAAATTATTCCGTATATGAAAGGGGTTGTGCCCTCCTCAACGCCTCGCTCTTTACGCTAAAGTTTGACTTTCTCACAACTCTTTTTTTAAACAATAAAAACTTTAGCGTAAAGAGCGAGGCGTTGAGGAGGGCAGAGCCCCTTTCATATACGGAATAATTTCTGTTCGTTTTAAGATTTAATGTCGCTCCTTACTTTCAGTTTAAAGAACTTTTTTTTATTTAAAGGCTGCGAAAGCTGGGGGTTTGGGGGGCGGCAGCCCCAACTGTGCCTCCTAATCCCTGTACGTTTTAAGGTTCGACCTTGTAACTCAGCCTCTTTAACTCTTTAGAAAACGTAGTTTTTTTCCAATAATTTATGATAGGCTTAAGAAAATGGCTATATCAAAATTTTGATTGGAAGCGTTTCGGGAAATGATAGGCGTAGAGGGAGAAATTTGACCTCTGATCACTTTCGACTAATAAAAAAGGCACTAGTCCTCTCAATTTCGAATCAAAGGAGTCCTAATTGAAGCTTCTACGATAAAACTTTCTTAAAAAGCGTGGTGTGCCCCAAGGGCATAACTTACGACCCTTGTCATGAGGGATATGGGGGGAGGATTGTCATCCTCAAAGACGTAATTCCTAGACCTTTCAATTACGTTGAACAAAATGGCCATATCAAAACTTTGATCGGTAATGTTTGGGGAAATGGTGGGCTTTGTCGGGGGGGGGGGATTCTCAATCTGATTACTTTCGACTATTAAAAAGGGCAATAGGCCTCTCAATTTCCAATCGAAAGAGCCCCTTTTGAAGCTTTTACGACAACACTTTCTATATGACCTTATATGCCACCAGGGCATAACTTAAAACCTTATTCCTGAGGGTGGTTGGGGTTGTCATACTCAATAACATAATTTCCGGACCCTTCAACTACGTTCAACAAAATTGCTATATAAAAATGTTGATCGGATGTGTTTGGGGAAATGATGGGTTTGGGGGGGGGGGAGGCATTCGCCCTCTGATCGCTTTCGATATTAATAAGGACACTAACCCTCTCAATTCCCAATTGAATAAACCCTTATTGAAATTTCTACGACAACGATTTCTATAAAACTAAATCTTATATGCCCCTGGGCATAACTTACAAACCTTGCCCTGAGGCCTGTGGGGGGAGTGTAATCTTCAAAAACTTAATTTCTGGACTTTTTAACTACGTCGAACAAAATGGTAATCTCAAAACATTTATTGTATGTTTTTGGAGGAATGGTGGGCGTGGGGGGTGTTAGTTTTCCTCCAATCCCTTTTGACTATTAAAAAGGGCACTAGCCCTTCGAAGTTTCTATTACGGCGCTCTATAAAAACCTTATATTCCCCCAGGGCATAACTTACAACACTTGCCCTGAGGGGTGTGGGGTGTGGGGGGGGAGGTTGTTCATCCTCAAAGTTTGATTGTATGTGTTTGAGGAAAAAGTAGGCGTGAGAGGTGGGTTAGTTGCCCTCCAATCACTTTCGACTATTAAAAAAGGGCACTAGCCCTTCGAATTTCAAATCGAATGCGCCCTTTTTCAAGTTTCTACGGTAAAGCTTTCAATAAAAAAACCTTATATGCCCCCAGGATAAAATTTACGTTTCTACTACAACGTTTCTTTTGAAGTTTCTACGACAACACTTTCTATCAAAACCTTATATGCCCCCAGTGTTGTGAAATGTTTTTCTATGGTATTTGGGGGGTTGTAATCGTAGATGCCTTTATTCTCCCTTTATAGGGGAGATAGACTCTGGCCCTAAGGTAATTAAACTTTGGTAGCGTGCCTTAGGCTATGACCAAACTAATGAGGCGTACCGACTGGGTAGGTTCGAGAAGCTAAAAGTAGATCGTAGAAAGGTTGTCTAAAATACAATACTTTTATTCATTTAACATATAATATAATCGGATATATTCTGTCTAATGGGACTGGCTGTCCCAAGTAGACCACAAGTCTCAAAAACAACAATAATATATAAATAGATATTTAGACACTTACAATGATAAAACAAAGTTCCAAGGTATTTCTAAAAACAACGGACCAGAGGTCAGTCCGGCATAAAGTTAGTATAAGATTTTCCCTGCCGATAAAATGTATCTTTTATACATTTTTATCAACCACACCTTCCCACGTAATCGCTAGGAAGTGGTAATTTCTCAATTTTCCGTTAAACAGAACTTAGCAAGATATGTTCCTTATCTTAATAAAAAGTGGTATTTCAAACTTCATTTTTACGTCTTATATATTTTTACTAAATTAATAATTAACTAAATTAGAAAGCTTTACCACAATACTCCCCATTTAAAGAAGAATTGTCCCAATTCTTAATATTTTACTTTTAAAACAACTCAATTTCGTTTACAGCTATTTTGCTGCCATCTTTGGGTCATCATGTGCATATACCCTCAATGGGTTTCCTTAGGGTCATGTTTCTGGTCCAATATAGGCCATGTTCTTTTTGTCGAAGGATTTCAATTTGAAATTCATCCTTGTTTCTCTTTTTCTCTGTCTTTAGGACTGACAATTACTTTTTTACCCTCTTCATATGTATCTTCTGTTGTACTTGACCTCAAGCAGGTTAAACATAGTATTATGTGGTTTTGCTTAAACTCGATTTATATTCGAAAAGTTTTATGAATTTTTTGAGTTTAAATTTAATTTCAAGTAATAATTTAAGTTATCTGTGTGATGTGGTGGATATATTGTTTATTTTTTCGTTTTAGAAATGCCTTGGTTAAATTACAAAGAACATTATTGACTTTTAAATTTTCACATATATTTTTTCGCATATTTCAATAACATAAGCCATTTGGCTATGTAGCACATTTTCTAGGCCTAAATTAAGTTCTGTTTTTATCTCACTTTCTGACGAACTTGTAGTAAAGTCTGTATTACTGCTATAGTTTCCAAAATTTCAGTTGATTGAGTATGCGATGATAGTATCAGGATATATTTGAACTGGTTTTGAAATTTGCTACTTTCCAAAAATGCGTCAAAGAAATGATTGAGAAATGGATCCAAAAAGATGTTATGAAAAATTTGATTTCCAAAAAAAAATTAGCTAAGGCTGTATCTAAAATAAATATTCACATTAGTATACATATAAAGCATAAAATTTTACACATATAGTAGAAAGAAAAACTCAGTTTTGTAAAGTTTAATTCTTTTCATTACTTTTCTGTCTTTTAATTACTCCAAAATAATATCTCGCTTAAATCGAAATGTTATGTTTCTTGCTGGATCATTCTTTTCAAAAAAAAATTATTACTAATTTGAATCGAGGTCAAACGTTTATATATAAAATTACGTGTCCATTTAGGAATTAAAGGAAAATAAAACAGTGCATATATAAATAATAAGTTTACAATATATTACATAATTATGTTCAGTAGATATTAAACTTTAAATCATCAAGCATTTTTTTTTTTTTAAACGTTGATTTTTTACAAAGCAACTTAAAAAGTGGTATAACTCTTTTTTTTCATCCATAAACACTCGAATTGCGAATTTATGTACATTAGTAACAAGTATTACTGTGACACAGTAATAAAATCGCTTCAAAACAATCATCGATTTCTCTTTTACTTCCATGTTCATGAAATCATAGTGACAATCGAATTGTCCTTGGTTGTAGATAAGTTTTTTTTGTTTTTTTTTAAACGATAGATTATGGTTTTGCGCAGTCAGGATTTCTTATATCCTTCCCCCCCAGGGTTTGATGTTTCATAATATACCAAAATTTAAGACCCCATATAAACAATCCCAGAACCACGATAGTACGTAGTTATGAAATACCCCCAAGTATAGGCTAATAAGCCTTTATAGTAAGTGGTTCTTTCTATTTCTGTTTGGAAAATGGGATAATTTATATCCAGATTTTTATTGAGATTTTCCAGGGCTGTCAAAAATCTGGGTGTTTCTCCTTTTATTTTTTCCGGCATGGAGATATCATTTAATTTTTTTAATATCTTTTGTGCTTTCTTAATTTTTTCATTATCTTTTTCCTCATTTGTTGATTTGAAAATGTCCATGTTTGGTATCGGCTCTATACCCCATTTTTCCATATTTATCTCCGTAATTTCTATCATTGGAGATGATAAAATTGTCTCTCTTGTCGTTAAACGACATGATTGGGGAATATTAATTAGCCCCATCCCTTCTATTCGTATATCTCTTGTATTCTTCAACCCAGAAGAATTTTTGCATCTCAACTGTGCCATATAGGGTTGTGGAACGCTGAATATGAAATCATTTTCACTAATTTTTTTCCGAAGCTCCAGATTAATTGCGCTTACTATATCAACATCACATTCTTTTGGTAGAGGATTTGGTGATCCAGCTCCTCCCAAAGTTTAATAGCACAGATTTTCCTTGCGCGTAAATGCGATATAGCTCCTAAGTTGCAAAAGGGAAGTTTATCGTTTTGACATTTGATTATTTCCTGTTGTTCTGGTATCCTGTATTTTAAGTTGGAAATGGCTATATACGGGGGCAAATTATTTATCTTAATCCAGCTTGTGGTGTTCGTCAATCTTGTAGGGAAAGTATCTATTTGGAAAAGCGCGTATTCTTCATTTTTAACTAGGGGTACCTTTAAAAATATCCATAATTCCCCTGGATTAATTTGCAAATAATTTTCCGCCATGCTATAAAAGTTTAGGATATTCTCAAAATTTGGTTCTAGTCCTAATCTCAATTGATAAGGTAAATGAATTTCTATGGCTTTGAGTACTTTTATTAATTTACCCGGGTTTAGGAGTCGTACTGGTAAATTTTTTGTCAAAAGGGTTAGAAACTCTAACTCCAATTGATTAAATTCATGAGATATTTCCATGATGGCACTAGATAATAACTGTAGAGCCATCTGAAGATTTATATCTTCTATTATTTCACTTAGATTTCCTATTATTCGTTTTAGAGTTATGAATACTGCATTGGTTATCTCCTTTTTAAAAATGGAAAGCGTATTGATTGTTTGATTAACCTTTTCTTCGATTTTGGATATCCTGGTTTCGTGGTGTTTTAAGATTGTTAGTTGTTTGTCTACAAAGTGTAGAAGATTTTGATTTGTTACTTCGACTTTCCCTATTCGTTTTTCTGCTTCCTTCCACGTAGTCTCAGATACCGTACCGAATATATATTCTGAGATTTCCCCTACAATACCGATTAAGCTTCTTTTCTCTCTGGCCAATGTATTGTCTAGTTCGTTTTTTTTTTTTTTTTTGAGCGTAATTATCATTCTTTTTATATGTTCTAGAACCCCATTGATTTGGTTGTTCAGTACTTTGAACAACAAAGTTGCCTGCGTTTGAAATAATGTTACTTTTATTTTTTTTTCTATTACCTGCGGGGGTGTGAAAGGAGGCTGATTAAAAGTTTTTTTCTAATTCTCTTCTTGTCATTTCCAGATTATTTGCAATTATCGTTGCTTGGCTCTGGAGGGTATGTAAAACTGAAACATCACACCTAATCGCGATGTGACAGTAGCCTTCCATGGGTTTCACTGTATTCATTCTGTGAAACGATACTCCTTTTATAACCCAAAATTCGGCCGCAATAAGCTGGAGAAGATTAAAAACGCAAATTATTGTCCAATTTATCATCTGTAACAAATATTCCTTGTATCGATCTTATATAAACACTAAAAACAAAAAAAAACAAAAATTTTTTTTTGAACGTGTTGAAAGTTAACGCGTTATTCCTGCGTAGTCTGCATATTGTTGGATCATTTGCAATTGCCTTGGCGTTATCGTTAATTCTTATAATTCAGTTACTTCTCTTCTGAAATTTTGTATTTTACTCTTTTGATAAATAATCCAAACTGTTAAGAGTATAAAAAGACTTACACATACTGTGCCCATTAAGCACCCTACTAAAAATAATTCATTAAATTGAATGCTTGCTTCCCTTATTACTCTCAGTGTAACTTCTGTTTGACTAAGGGCTATTTCTGGCTCTTGTTTTATATCTTTCAGCATTTGGGCCCAACTAATAGGTTCTTTAAAATTCTTTTTCCAAATTTCTACTATATGTTTACTACCTCTTTTGGAAAAAAATTCTAATTTGCTTGGTAAGATCGTTTTAATTTTTAATGGAGTTAATTTATTATTGTTTTCTTCTGATCCTAGTCTATTTTCTCTTTTAAGTATGAAATTTGTATCTTTGTACCATAGATTATATTCTGAAATTGTCGATATAACTAGTTGAAAATTTGGTATTTTTCTGTCTTGAACGGTAGTACCCTCTAGTGTAACATAATTTGAAACAAACATTTCTGATATGCTTATTTATATGAATCCTTCAGTTGTTTCTGAAGGTTTAGAAACTTCCCAATGGCATGTTTTTTTAATGCCTTGTTGATTTTCTAAAATTATGTTTTCCCAGCAATTTAAACTATTCCCATTTTGTGTTCTTTTTAGTCCTTTTTTGGTCAGTTCTAGTTTAAAAATACCATTTTCTAAAACGTCCATGATCCAAATTTTTTCTAGAGAAATTATTCTTTCTAGTACGTAGGCTGAAGTTGATGTCATGGTGATTACTACTCCCTGTAGGCCCCCTCTTGCCATGGGAAAAGTTTGATACATGGTAAATACGCTATTTTTCTGAACTAGGGGTATTTTCACGTTTATTCTGAGGTTTCCCGCTAATATAAAATAAGAAGCTTTTAATAGCTTAGCATACCAGCTTAAAGGGTCTATCGGGTCTAACCCCGAAGGTAATTCATAGTACCCTTCCTTTAATACAAAATACTGTATGTTTTGCAAAATCTCTTTTAATTCCTTTGGAAGCAACAGAAGTTTCGGAATTTGTCCTAACTGTAATAACCCTAATGCTCTCTGAACTTCTATTGTATAATCACTTAAAATTTGTAGATGTGTCATTAGCTCTAGCATGCTTGCGGCTAAATATTAACCATATAGCGGCTTATCTTCTTTACTTCCATTTATCAATAAATCTTATATTCTATCAAATATATTATAGATTTCCCCTAGAGTCCAATTTAAACTGAAGATTTTTTAATTCTGAGCTAGCCATAACGATTTTTTGTCTTTTTCGATATAAATATGTTTTGCTCGAAATTTTTGGTCTTTTCTTCCTCCGGGATATTGGCATGTATTATTTCCAAATAATATTTTTGTATATCTTCAAAAGCTATATTCGTTTTATTTTGTTCTTCTATTAGTGATTCAACATTAACATTTGTGCGGTGTTTCGTCACATGCATTATTGCTTCTACTTGTCTCTTTATTGCGTACAATTTTGAAAGCACCGATTGCTCAAAGCTATGGGATATATTTGCAATTCTTTCATATTTGGTTTTTCGCAAAATTATTTTTTCTTCTCGGTTACTAGTTTTCAACAAAAAGGTTTCGATTATCCTTTCATAAGAGTCCTTTTTTAATCTTATGGTATCTAAGATTTTTGTAAATGTTCTAAATCTATTTCAAATAGGAGTTGCCAATGATTCTCTACAATTCTCACCTGGCGTATTTGTTTTATAAGTCCTCCGTCAACTATTTTTACTTTCTCTCCCTCTAATTTTTATTTTGTCCTCTTAGCAATTATTCCTAAGAGAAATATCGATAAAATAGCCCACTACTAAAACTTCCGAATGGTCTACAAGAAGAGATTGCTATTACCCTATGTTCCTCCGTATTCTTATATAGGTTTTTTTTGCAATATGCTGTCTTACACTTTATAGGGCTCTCCAGCATATTAGGGGTTCTAAACAAAAATTTGGAAAATAAGTTTGTAGCCCTGACAATTCATTGGTTACTATTTTCCCGTTGTCTTTGTATACTGTTCTCCTTAACGAGTCCAGACTGTGTATCACCTCACAGGAGTGATTTGAAAGCCTGAGTATCCATTTTATATCACTTTTTTGAAACGTCTCTATCAGTTTCTTTGAGTCTCCTTGTTCTTTTAAAACTTGTAAGAATTCTTTGTTTTCTTTCGTTCTTTTTGTGTTGCTTTTTACCACCTTTTTTTATTTTTGTAGAAAGCTGATATTAGGATATTTTCCTACCTCTGAGAAGATTCGTATTAGAACGGTTAGCATACATTCTTTTGAAAAGTCTTCTGTCACTACGGGGTGGCGCTTATTGGCCTTAAAGAATTTGCTTAAACCCTCTTTGTCGCTTATTGGTGTTCAGAATTCATGCGTCATGCCCTATAATTTTATATATTCACGCATAAATAAATTTTTTTATTCATGATTTTTTCCGCTGATTTTTGAAATTTTGCCTCGCAGTTGCTAATTTTTCTTTATTCGTAAGAGTGAACGGTTTTCGATATCCTGATTCCCACAAAATTGTGTGGTTTTCGTAGCAGACATATATTCCATGTCTGTGGTATTTTACAAAAAGTTTGTGCCTATGTCGTGCCAAAAGTCGCTTAAAGATAGGGTTTATTTTTTGCGGTTTCCCTATAATTTTTTTATATTATTCGTGTCTGGAATTTTTCCTCAGTTTAATTTGCGCTTTAGTTTTATACAGTCATTGAGTGTAATTTGTTCCTTTCGTGATATTTTGAATATTTCCTTGTTCTACGAGTTTATGGGTTTAGTGTTTGTATGAAACACGGGCGTGCTATTTATTTTAGCAAGACGTATTTCACACGAACACTCAGCCCAAACCTCATCCAAAATTTGACTTTTTTTTTCTGATCTATATTTGGTTAGCTTGGTGGATCCCCCCAATGACAACTCTTAGCATTTTTTTGGTTTTCAAATGCAGTTCTGTCATTGGTGTTATTCACCTGCAATGTCGTCACCCTGTGATTTCTGCCAATGGCTTGTAGTGAATTTATTTAATATGTGAAATTAATTATACCCGAGAAAACTTTGTTTTACACGGTGTTAACTTTTTTTAAATTGTGGCTCATTTTATCTACGGCTTCTTATTTATATATGCCGTCCTTATTGGTAAGTGTTTAATTTATTATATATTCTACTATTTATAACAAGACTACAGCTAGCTTGTACAAGTATTGCATAAGTAATGTAAACTCTTGATGTTTTTCCTATTATAATTATTTTTAAATTCTTCGAAAACAATTTTTCCAATTCGACTAAAGGTTTCCCCTCATAAAGTTAAAAATCAGTAGATGCATTGCATGTAATTAACAAAAAAAGGCCAGCCGTGGTTGGGCTCAACTCCCAATTTGCTAGCTTCCAATGACCCTATTTCAGTAAACTAACCTCCTTCGTTTTTTTTTAAATTTTCCCCCCCGAAAGAAAAAAATATTTTTTTTCAATATACATATCAAAAGAATCGCATTTTAATGTTGATTCTAAATATGTATAATTTATTCAGGTTCACTACACCCATTTAAAAGTTACGTGGCCTTACTTATTTTCTTTTTTTTTATGAAGCGGAGCCTAATTCGTTTTGACAAGTTTTGACATTACACCGCTCGCGGAGTCTTATCTCGTATTGGAAACAAAATTTTTTTTTCAGGAACCTATGATGTCACTTCCGAACGGAGCTAATAATTTGGCGTTGGAATGTGACGTTTATAATTTTTACTGGCGATATATATTTGAAGGAAAACTTGATGTTATCTATGTACCGATTAAAAAAAAAAATAAAGATATTTCTTTAGGGGCTTTTATACTCGTTTGATTTTTATTTAATATTTTTTTTTTTTATTATTATTTCTTTTTATTCAAATTTTAATTTGCTGGGGGCTGAGCTTGTTCTGCCTTTCTCCGTTTCCTGGTCCGAGTTCTGGACTCCAAATTTTTCCTTTTCTTCCTTATAATATTTGCAAGTTTTTCCGTGGTTTCTATAGTGTGGCTTACAATGCTCTGAGTCCGAGTGCTGTTTTGTTGCCTCGTCAAATATCTTTAATCTTTGTTTCTTTTTACGTTTGAGTTTTTTTATGAGGGTTTTAGTAACTTTGGCGACTGGCAAGGGAACGTCTTGCTGCCCTTTTGGTTTTTTTACTGTTATCCATAATTTTTCCCATGAGGACTTTTTTTATGACGCTGGTCCAGATTTAGCTATATAAGTTTTTTTAGAAGACTTTTCGGTGTCACATTCTATTAGCTTCTGTCTGGTAGATGGCGTTTGTTCCGAAAGTCATTTTTGCGCTACGACAGTAGTTGAGTCTAGTGTATGAAAATCAGATAATTCTTTGGTTTCTTCCAATTTTTCTTCCTCTTTGGATTTAACCTCTGGTTTATTATGTCTTAAACCGGTAGGTCGCGTTTGAGACTCTTCTCTGTCGCTTTCATCGCCAGTATCCGATGAATATTGAACTTTTCTTTTTTTTTCTCTCGTTTGTTTTGGAAATTTTGCAGCCAAGACTGGGCTAAATATTCCTTCCACTTCTCCCAACTGTTGTGGTCGTTATAAAGGCCATAAAATTCATATGGTCTTCTGATATATACTGGTGAGATCGTGTCTTCTATTTCTTCTTCTGAAAGTATAGGCTCTGTTTTCCACGGTTTTGAAAAATATCCCTTTTTCATTCTATTATGGTGCACTATTTCTTCCTTTTCCTTATGCTGATGCTTTAGAAAATATGTTAAGTTATTTGGTAGAATTTTTATAATCCTTTAGGGTCCTTCCCATTTCGGTTTTAACTTTTTTGTTCCTTCCAGATTTGTTTTGTAAACATAAACCAAATCTCCTAAACAGTAACTCGTTTTATTTTTGCTTGTTCTGTCATATTTGTCTTTTTGTTCTGTTTTCGCATCTTCCAGATTGTCTTTAACTTGTTCCATAGCTTTTTTCATTCGCATTACCATCTCCTGCTTATATTGGTTTAGGTTATAACATATTCTGTAATTTTGTATTTCTTCTAAAAAAATTCTGGGATATCTTATATGTTACAAAAAAACGGCGATTATTTTAGGGAACGTGAAAAAGCCGTATTTATTGCAAAGACTAAAAATGGTAAGTGTTCATCCCAATCTTTATTTTCCTCTCTTGTACGTATTTCCAGCATGTAAGCTAATTCTCTATGCTTACGTTCAACCTTTCCATTAGCTGCTGCCAGGTAAGACGAGGTAAACCATCGTCTAACCCCCAGATATTCTGTAATTTCGTCTAATAATTTGGCTCTAAAACATGGCCCATTGTCGCTAAGTAAAACTCTAGGGAAAATCCCGTGTTCCAACAATAGGCGATTGACCAAAATTTTCGCAATGGTTTTTGTCTTTTCATCTTTAATTGGAAAAGCGTATAAATATGAATTAAAATGGTCTACTATGGTTAGTACACACCTGTTTCCTTTCCTGGAAATTGATAAACTTCCCCCAGATCCCCAAATGTCTATTGAAATTATTTCTCCTACCCCTGAAGGGGTGGGGTATTGACCTAATTCAGCCCTAGGGGTCTTTGGTGGCGGCTTTTGTTTGGCACACTCTTGGCAGCTTTGTATCAAAGCTTTTACTTTTGAATACATTTTTGGAAAATAAAAATTTCCCTTCAGTCTCCCCATAGTTTTTGCTTCTCCCATGTGACAGCCAATCGTTGCATGTGCCATCTGTAAAACTTCTCCTTCCAGAGATTTTGGAATTACTGGAATAATTTTTAATTCATTTTTTCTATATTCTTGAGATGGTCTATGGTATCTTACTAGAAGATTTTTACTTTCGTCCAGATCAAAAGTATCTAAGTCCTTTAAAAAATGTTTAAAGTGCTCTGGCAGTTCCGTTCCTTTTGATAAAAAGGATTTCATTGCTAAACAAAAATCATCTTTATTTTGATGCTTTGAAATATTCTCATTAGACAGTATTTCTACCCCTTCCAGTTCGCTCTGGATGGTTGCTATCACATTTCCTTCCTTGTCTTGATTTTGTGATAAATAGTCTGGTAAAATATTTGTACGGCTCTGTATATATATTGGAGTACATGAATATGCTTGCAGACGCAGTATTCACCGTGTCAGCCGGGCAGAAGTATTTTGCATCGCATGTAGCCAAACTAATGATTTTTGGTCTACTCGTAAAATAAATTTTTTTCCAAGTAAAAATTGTCGAAAATATTCTGTAAATACAACAACTGATAAACACTCCCTTTCAACTGTCGAGTATTTTTTTTGCTTCCGTCAGTGACTTACTGGCGTATTGAACTATTGATTCTACTCCTTCAGAATTAATGTTTAATAATATGGCCCCTATATCGTACCCCGAAGCATCTGTTTGCAAACAGAAGTCTTGTGACAAATCTGGTAGTTTTAGTATTGGTGCCAGTAATAATTAGCTTTTTATTTAATTTAGCGCTTGTTTTGCGTCCTCTGGACATTCGAATTTGCCTTATTTTTGTAAAATGTTTGTCATAGATTGTGCTATTGCTCCATAATTTTTAAAATATCGTCTGTAATAGATGAATCACCAACAAACTGATCTGCAGCAAAATATCATACCCCGAAGCATCTGTTTGCAAACAGAAGACTTGTGACAAATCTGGTAGTTTTAGTATTGGTGCTAGTAATAATTGCCTTTTTATTTTATTTAGCGCTTGTTTTGCGTCCTCTGGACATTCGAATTTACCTGATTTCTTTAAAAGGTTCGTCAAAGGTTGTGCTATTGTGGCATAATTTTTAATATATCGTCTGAAATAGCTTAATAAACCTCAAACTGATTTGCAGCCTTTTTTATCTTTATAAGGCTTTAAGTTTTATATGTCAGTAAATTTTTCAATATTTGGTATACTAGAAGCTTGAGTTAACTTGTTTCCAAGAAAAGACAGATTCGTGACCGCTATCTTTAAATATCAAGGTTTTAATTTTAAACCTACGCATTCAAAATCTCCTAGCAATTTTCTAAGTCCGACCCTATGGCCTACCAGGATCTCTATAAGCAAACATATCCTATCTAAGAAGTCCATAGCCCCTGTTTTTCTCTCCGGTTCGATATCTCTTAATACCAAATTCGATACGCTACTAAGACAATTTGGACTAAATGATAAGCCAAATGGCATCCGTTCAAATGTGACTGTTCTCCCATCGTCTAAGATTACTGTAGCTTTATGCTTAGTTTCTGCATCTAAAGTGATTTGCCAATATCCTGCTATTAAATCAAAACTAGTGTAATATTTTGAACCCCCTAAGGAATCTAAAATCGAATCAATTCTTGGTAGTCTCCAGGTGTTATCTTTTTTTCTGACTATTACTAATGGAAAGCACCAATCACTAATGCTTTCTTTAATTATGCCCTGATCTTCCATTTCTTTTATTTGGTTATCTAGCCAAGGCTTTAAATGATAAGGAATTTTATACGGTGACTTTTTGATTGGAGGGCCCTCTGTGGATATCTTGTGTGTGATTAAGTGAGTTAATCCGTAATCCGCTTTGTGTCTTGCAAAAGTCCATTTGAAATCCCAAAAAATATTTTCCACCCTAGTTTTTACGTTTTCCGGTAAATGTTTCAAATCAAATTGTTGCAAAAAATCCGTTTTCGAGATTCCATACTTTTCTTGCGGTTGCGGTTTTAATGAGCATAAATGTTCGTGGCTAGAAGTGAAGTTTACGCTTAATTCTGGACTGTTTAGAGATTTCATTTCTGAATTTGAAATCTTTTCTACTGATCCAAGTTCTACTTGGTTCAGTTTTATTTTATCATTACTTAGATTTGATAGTTTCAAGTATGTTATACCATTTTCAATTTTTATAAATTGATTTTCCACAAAAATCATTGGGTATTCTTTTACGGTGTACCCTCTATCACGGCATCAATTGTTTTAACCTTTCCTTCTTTTTCATTTAATGTAGCTAGAACTTGAGCTGTCGTTCCCCCTTCTATTGTGATTTTTCCGTTTATTTTTAGGTTATAATTCTAATCTTCACTTTCTTTATAAGTTGTTACGCAAATTTGCCTATTATTTTCATTTGCCTGGTTTATTGTGATTGTATTGAATATGGGTTCCAATACAATCCCATATTTTCTGATGGCATCTACTCCTAGAATACAAGGAAATGGTAGCTGCTTGCATATTATTACTGTTATTGTTATTTCTTTATCCCCTGCACTAAATTTTAGTGGACATTCTCCCAAAATTGTCAGCTTGTGCCCTTTCACTGATGTTAGGGTATTTTGGCATCTGCTTACTCTATTTTTGACACTAGGAGGAAACCTATTAAAAACTTCCTCTCGAATTAATGATTTAGATGCACCTGTATCTAGTAAATATGGTTAATTTTGAAAACACTCAATTTTAAAACAACGCAAAATTGTTAGACTATTATTATCCGATTTTGTTTCTCAACATTCTAAACTATACATGGGTCTTTGTAAGGAAACAGTTCTGTCAAACCTTAAAGGCTGATTTCTTCGTTTAAAGACCCACTGTTTGGCTGAAAATTTCTGGGAATGTTCTAGTTTTCTTCAGCGCTGCTACTTTGACCCTGGGTATTGTTAACCGTTTGCCTTCTAGGCCTAAATTCAGGAATATTATTAGGTGTTTGCCAAGTATTATTTGTTCCCTGTCTTCCTAAATTTCTGTCCCCCTGCGTTCTGAACTAGTGTCTTGTCTTGTACGTCTGGCCTTCTTTGCGTAATCTATGCCAGCAATCTGCTGCATAGTGGTTTGGTTTGCTACAATAATAGCAATAAAATTTTCTTTTAAATTGTTTGTTTGTTTCCTGGTTATTTCTTAATAGATTTGATCTGTCCTTGTTGGTTCCCCAACTATCTGTCTTTGGTGGGGGAGGGTGCCCATATTTTCTATAGTTATTAGCTGCTAATCTCTCAAGGTCGTGGAATCTGTCAGCTATCTCCCTAGACGGCGACCCTCGGCCTCCGTCGCACTTTTTTGGTTCACGATTCGGCTCCTCAAAGCTCACCCTTTTCTATCACCTTTTACATTGTATTTTTTGAGCTTTTGTGTCATTGATTGAAATTTGGTCAAACTCTTTCTTAGCCTTGTCAATTTTTACCTCTGTTTTGGCTAGTATTATAGCGTGCTCTAAATTATTAGTGTTTCATAATAATATTGGTCCAAATAACTTTTTTGGCAACCCTTGCGTGAAATTAAGTAGTTGCACTTTCTGTACTGTCTCGTCATTTCCACCTTTCTCTAATTATAAAGACACATGGATCTACAAATTTTTTCTGCATATTCCCTGATATTAGTTGAGGTAGGTATCGAATGTGACTACCTCAGTTCTTAGCCTCTCGGAGATGCTTGCCTCAATGAATCTTGTTTTAAAAGATTCAATTAGAGTACTGATGTCCTTTGGCTCTTTTTCCCTAATTGCCTCAAAATGTTTAAGGGCGCTTCCCTATAATCTGGCTGCAACGCATTGCTCTTTGACCTTATCTTCAAACGATTCAGTTAGTTCGTCGAAAATTTTTAATTTTTTGATAAACTTATCTACATCTGAATTTCCCGCGTATTCTGGTATAATTTTTACAATTTCAAGTACTGTTGATAGGGAAGTCATTTTTTCCTCTGGTAAAGCCATTTTATTTTGATCTACTATTTTTATCTAGCCTTCTCGACCCAGTTTTTCTAGCGACCACCAGTTGTTGTGACGTGTTATTCTTTTGGTATTTGGGGGTTGTAGTCTTAGATGCCTTTATTCTCCCTTTATAGGGGAGATAAATTCTGGCCCTAAGGTAATTAAACTTTGGTAGCGTGCCTTAGGCTATGACCGAACTAATGAGGCGTACCGACTGGGTATGTTCGAGAAGCTAAAAGTAGATCATAGAAAGGGTGTCTAAAATACAATACTTTTATTCATTTAACCTATAATATAATCGGATAAATTCTGTCTACTGGGACTGGCTGTCCCAAGTAGACCACAAGTCTCAAAAACAACAATAATATATAAATAGATATTTAGACACTTACAATGATAAAACAAAGTTCCAAGGTATTTCTAAAAACAACGGACCAGAGGTCAGTCCGGCATAAAGTTAGTATAACATTTTCCCTTCCGATAAAATGTATCTTTTTTACATTTTTATCAACCACACCTTCCCACGTAATCGCTAGGAAGTGGTAATTTTCCAATTTCCCGTTAAACAGAACTTAGCAGGATATGTTCCTTATCTTAATAAAAAGTGGTATTTCAAACTTCATATTTACGTCTTATATATTTTTACTAAATTAATAATTAACTTATAACCCTTGCCCTGAGGGCTTTGGGGGGTTGTCATCCTCAGAGACCTAATTTTCAGAGCTTTCAATTACGTTGAACAAAATGAATACCTCAAAATTTTGATAGGATGTGTTTGGGGAGAAGGTGGGCTTGAGAGGGGGATAGTTGCCCTCCGATCACTTTCGACTATTAAAAAGGGCACAACCTCTTTGAATATCCAATCAAATGAGCCCTTTTTGAAGTTTCTATGACAACGCTTTCTATAAAACCTTATATGCGCCCAGGGCATAACTTACAACACTTGCCTTGAGAGCTGTGGGGGAGTGTCCTCCTCAAAAACAAAATTTCTATGTGGAAATCAACTCCGCTGTACTTACAAGGTACCTCAAAAGTTTGATTCGGTATGTTTGGGGAAATGGGGGACGTGGAAGGGCTGTTAGTTGCCTTCCAATCACTCTCGACTACTAAAAAGAGCATTAGCCACTCAAATTTCCAATGGAATGAGCCCTTTTCGAAGTTTCTACGACAACTCCTTAGATACGAAGTGTCCTGGTCTAAAATCCCAAAAAATAATGATAAATAATACATTGTGCCAACATCGTTCTTTACTTAGGCAGCGCTATTCCGCTGCCTATGATAAAGAAGATGTAGAATATACATGCCACAGATTAGCTCCGCCCTTCAAACAGCATGATGGAATATAAGGCAAAACAATCCCTAAACTCTGGGAGCAACTGTCCCCACTATGCTTGATTACTAAATACTTTCTGACTCGGCCTATAAAGTAGTACGAAGATCAATGATCACTACTCGCAACCAACGTAAAATAAACAGCAGTTTCACCACTGAGTTTAGAAAGAGGAAAAGGCCAAAAAATTTTTTTTCCAATCTTTCGAACTCCTAAAGTCACAATCATACAACAATCTACTATGATTTTAATACATACACTAAAATAATAAGTAGATACTTTATTATATGGAAAGTGTTTTATATAAAGATTTTTGCAAATCTTATATCAGGAATTAGTACCCAAAAACACCATATTAAAAAAATTTGCCTCAATAATTCCACTACCGTGTTTTGTCTCATGGATAAACTATGTATAATGCTAATCTGGAACATTTATTTGGTAGAGCCTTATAAAGTCTTATAAATTTAATTTGGCACAATTGGAAATATTTTTTTGATATCTGATGACTTCCACTTTAAATTTTAAGGATTTTCTTCTCTATATTTACTAATTGTACTTGCTCTAAAATGTGCCTTAAAAAAAGTTATTTTCATTTCAGCAACACAAAGCATCCAGTTTCTAACCTTTGTTTGACCGCGGTTACGATCTTATTTCTTTAATCTAAGAACTTACTATTACTTTTATTCTCATTCAGTGCAGAACTGCTGAACTTGACGCAATTATTATTATTATTTATATATTGAAAACCCGTCTTCATACAAAAAGAAAATGACAGAGCACTACCAATAGAAAAAAAAGAGTAAAATATCACCATACAACTACGACAATGTAACTAGAGTTGAAGAAGTCGGCTCCAAGCATGTCTTGAAATCTTTGGGTTGTGTTTTTTCATAATCTTAGCAACGGCTATAGTAGGATTTGCTATGCACAGACTATTGATAAGCTTTGAATTGTGTGTCCAAATGGGATATCTCAATATTTATTTTGCGAAACGGAAGAAAGTGGAGTGGATTTTCAATTTATCAGCATTAGTAAGAATCTTCCAGAAGGGTGCAATGTAGAGAATATGGAGAACAACAACAGTGTTGTACAGCGTTGCGAGATAACGGCGATTGAAACCAAGCTTAGCAGAGACTATGGAAGCATGTGAAGCTGATATAAAGCGTTTGATGCTTTCTGTTAGGAGATGACGAGTGTGAGAAATGGTATTTTCGATGGGAATACTAAGGTAAATGATTTGGTCAGAAGGGCAGATCTTTGAATTCCCAAGTAAAATTTCATGAGGAGGTGGGCCTTTCAAGTTAAAAAGTACAGCGTTAAATTCAAGACAGGATTTCTAAAAGCCAGTCTTCATTTGGCAGATTCTACAAATCTGCCATCTTGCAGAAAAAGTAACGTCGAAGGTTGCAGTAAATGCCAATACTGACAATACGGAGCCGGAAAAGAAGTCTCCATTGAAATAAAATTTGCAGATTGGGGGTGCTGATTTGCAGAATCTGCCAAATGGAGACTGGCTTTAAGTATTCTGCTTGCAGTTTTTGGAAACTTTCAGAAATTTTGTCCAAAGTTCGTCTGATATTAAAGATGACACCAGCATAAGTGACTAAGGAGATATTGAGGCCAGAAAGAACACAAGACATCTCAAACTGGTCCTGAGCTTTGAGGAAATATTTATCATAGACAGCGCAATCGCGTTGCCTAAGTAAAGAACGGCGTGGGCACAATGCATTATTTATTTATTTTCGTGGTCTTAGACCAGGGCACTTCGTATCGAAGGAGTTGTCGTAGAAACTTCGAAAAGGGCTCCTTCGATTGGAAATTGGAGTGGCTAGTGCCCTTTTTAATAGTCGAAAGTGATGGAGGGCAACTAGCCCCCCCCCCTTCCCTCACGCCCATCATTCCCCCAAATACACCCAATCAAAATTTTGAGATAGCCATTTTGTTCAGCGTAGTTGATTTCCAGATAGAAAATATGTTTTTGAGGAGGACACTCCCCCACAACCCTCAGGGCAAGGATTTTAAGTTATGCCCTGGGGGCATATAAGAACGATGTTGGCACAATGTATTATTTATTTTTGTTCCTTTAGAGCAGGACACTTCGTATCGAAGAAGTTGTCGTAGAAACTTCGAAAAGGGCTCGTTCAATTGGAAATTGGAGTGGATTGTGCCCTTTTTAAAAGTCTAAAGTGATTGGTAGGCAACTAACACCCCTTCCACGCCCACAATTTCCCACAAAACATCCAATCAAAATTTTGAGATATCTATTTTGTTCAGCGTAGTTGATTTCCTGATAGAAATTATGTTTTTGAGGAGGACACTCCCCGACAGCCTTCAGGGCAAGGGTTGTGAGTTATGCCCTGAGGGTGTATAAGGTTTTATTGAAGGGGTTGTGGTAGAAACTTCAAAAAAGGCTCTTTCGATTGGAAAATCAAAGGGCTAGTGCCCTTTTTAATAGTCGAAAATGATCGGAGGGCAACTAACCCCCCTCTCATGCCCACCTTTACCCCAAACTCATCCAATCAAAACTTTGAGATAGCCATTGTATTCAACGTAGGTTTAAGTTCCGGAAATTAGGTCTTTGAGGACCCATACAGCCATCAGGGCAAGGGCTGTAAGTTTTGCCATGGGGGCATATAAGGTTTTTATAGAACGCATTGTCGTAGAAATTTCAAAAAGCTCACTTGATTGGAAATTGAAACGGCTAGTGCCCTGTTTAATAGTTGAAAGTGATTAGAAGGCAACTAACACCCCTTCCATGCCCACAATTTTCCCAAACACATCCAATGAAAATTTTGAGATAGCCAGTTTGTTCCACGCAGATTAAAGTTCAAGAAATTATATCTTTGAGCGGGACAATCCCCCCACAGTCTTCAGGACAAGGGTTATAGGTTATGCCTGTGGGGCAAATAAGGTTTTTATTGAAATCTTTGTCGCAGAAACTTGAAAAAGGGCTTATTCGATTGGAAATTCAAAGGGGTAGTACTCTTTTTAATAGTCGAAAGTGATTTGAGGGCAACTAACCCCCCTCTCACGCCCACCTTTTTCCCAAATACACCCCATCAATATTTTTAGATAGCCATTTTATTCAACGTAGTTGAAAGTTTTGGAAATTAGGTCTTTAAGGATGACAACCCCTCCCCACAACCCTCAGGGCAAGGGTTGTAAGATTTGCGATGGGGACATATAAGGTTTTTATAGCAAGCGATGTTGTAAAAACATCAAAAAAGGCTCATTCAATTGAAAATTGAAGGGGCTAGTGCCCTTTTAATAGTCGAAAGTGATTGAAGGACAAATAACTCCCCTCTCGCGCCCACCATTTCCCTAAACACATCCAATCAGAATTTTCAGATATCCATTTTGTTCAAGGTAGTCGAAAGCTCTGGAAATTATGTCTTTTAGGATGATAACCCCCTCCGAACCCTCAGTGCAAGGGTTGTAAATAATACCCTGGGGGCCTATAAGGCTTATACAGAAATTTGTTGTAAAATGTTAAAAAAAAGGGCTCATTTGATTTTAAATGGAAATAGTCCTTCTTAACAGCCAAAAATTACCGGAGAGTAATTGACCCCCCTCCCGCAACTAATGCTTTTATCAACACTTCCAATCAAAGTTTTTATAGAGACATTTTGTTTTACGACGCTTAAAGTTCTGAATATTATGTGTTTGAGGATGACAAACCCCCCATAGCTCCTAGGGCAAAGGTTGTAGCCTAAGTTATGACCTGGGGGCATAAAATGTTTCTGTAGATAGATTTGTCGTACACCTTTCAAAAGGGGCTCTTTCAATTGGAAATTGAGAGGGCTAGTGCCATTTTTAATAGTCGACAGTGATTGAAGGGCAACTAACCACCCTCTCACGCCCACCATTTCCCCAAACACATCCAATCAAAATTTTGAGATATTCATTATATTCAATGTAGTTGAAAGTTCTGGAAATTAGGCCTTTTAGGATGATAACCCCCTCAGAGCCCTCAGTGCAGGGATTGTAAGTTGCACCCTGGGTGCCTATAAGGTTTATATAGAATGTTGTTGTAGAAATTTCAAAAAGGGCTCATTTGATTGGAAATTGAAATTCCTCTTTTTAATAGTCAAAAGTGAGTGGAGAGTAATTGACCCCCCTCTCACGCCCACCGTTTCCCCAAACACATTCAATCAAAGTTTAGAGATAGCCATTTTGTTCAACGTAGTTGAAAGTTCTGGAAATTATGTATTTAAGGATGACAAACCCCCCAGAGCCCCCAGGGCAAAGGTTGTAAGTTATGCCCTCGGGGCATATAATGTTTTTGTAGATAGATTTGTCATACAAATTTCAAAAGGGGCTCTTTCAATTGGAAATTGAGAGGGCTAGTGCCATTTTTAATAGTCGACAGTGATTGAAGGGCAACTAACTCCCCTCTCGCGCCCACCATTTCCCCAAACACATCCAATCAGAATTTTCAGATATCCATTTTGTTCAAGGTAGTCGAAAGCTCTGGAAATTATGTCTTTTAGGATGATAACCCCCTCCGAACCCTCAGTGCAAGGGTTGTAAATAATACCCTGGGTGCCTATAAAGTTTATATAGAAAGTTGTTGTAGAAATTTCAAAACGCGCTCATTTGTTTGGAAATTGAAATCGCCCTTTTTAATATTCGAAAGTGAGTGGAGAGTTATTGACCCCCCTCTCACGCTCACCATTTCCCCAAACACATTCAATGAAAATTTTG
>NC_142802.1:75543588-75548588 GCF_049724085.1 Artemia sp. Qi Xiang Cuo | reverse complement strand
CACACAGACACAGATACACAGACAGACACACACACACAGAGACACACACACAGAGACACACACACAGAGACACACACACAGAGACACACACAGAGAGACACACACACAGAGACACACACACAGAGAGACAGACACAGAGACACACACAGAGAGACACACACACAGAGACACAAACACAGACACACACACACAGAGAAACACACACAGAGACACACACACAGAGACACAGACACAGACACTCACACACAGATACACACACACAGAGACACACACAGAGAGACACACACAGACAGACACACACACACACACAGACACACACACACACACAGACACACACACACACAGACACACACACAGAGACACACACACAGAGAGACACACACACACACAGACACACACACAGACGGAGACACACACAGAGACACACACACAGAGACACACACAGAGACACACACACAGACACACACACACACAGACACACCCACTGACCCACACACAAAGAAAGACACGCACACAGACAAACACACAAAGACATTAAAACACACAGACACACACACAGAGACACACACACACACACACACACACCCAGCGACAAAAAGACAGAGACACACACACACAGACACACACACAGAGACACACACACAGATACACACACACAGAGACACACACACAGAGACACAGATACAGAGACACAGACACAGAGACACACACACACAGAGACACACACACAGAGACACACACGCAGAGACCCACACACAGACAGACACACAGAGACACACACAGAGACACACACCCAGAGACACACACACACAGAGACACACACACAGAGACACACACACAGAGACACACACACAGAGACACACACACAGACACACACACACACAGAGACACACACACAGACACACACACACAGAGACACACACCCACAGAGACACACACACAGAGACACACACACAGAGACACAGACACAGAGACACACACACAGAGACACAGACAAAGAGACACAGACACAGAGACACACAGACAGAGACACACACACACAGAGACACACACACACACAGAGACACACACACACAGAGACACACACACAGAGACACACACACAGAGAGACACACAAACACAGACACACACACACACGGAGACACACACAGAGACACACACACAGAGACACACACACAGAGACAAACACACAGAGACACACACACAGAGACTAACACACAGAGACAAACACACAGACACACACACACACAGAGACACACACACAGAGACACACCCACAGAGACACACACACAGATACACACACACAGAGAGACAGACACACAAAGAAACAAACAAAGAGACACAGACCCACACACAAACACACAAAGACACACACACAGAGACAAACACACAGAGACACAGACACAGAGACACACATACAGAGACAGAGACACAGAGACACACACACACAGAGACACACACACAGACAAACGCACACACAGACACACACAGAGACAACCAAAGAGAGACACTCAAACACAGACCAACACGCACACCTCCACACAAAGAGAGACACACTCAGCGACACAGTAACACAGAGACACACACAGCGAGAGACACACTGAGATACACACACAGACACACACACTGTGACAGACAGTCATTGACACACACACAGAGACACACACACAGAGACACACACACAGAGACACACACAGAGAGACACACACAGAGACACACACACAGAGACACACACAAAGAGACACACACAAACAGAGACACAAACACAGACACACACACAGAGAGACACACACAGAGACACACAGACAGAGACACACACACAGAGACACACACACAGAGACACACACACAGAGACACACAGACAGAGACAGACACACACACACAGAGACACAGACACAGACACAGAGACACACACAGAGAGACACACACACAGAGACACACAATCAGACACACACACACAGAGACACACACACAGACACACACACACTGAGACACAAACACAGAGACACAGACACACATACACACACACAGAGACACACACACAGAGACACACACAAACACACTCACACAGACACACACACAGAGACTCACACAGAGAGACACACACACAGAGACACACACCCAGAGACACACACACACAGAGACACACAAACAGAGACACACACACAGAGACACACACACAGACACACACACACACAGACACACACACAGAGAGACACACACAGAGAGACACACCCAGAGACACACAAACAGAGACACACACACAGAGACACACACACAGAGACACACACACAGAGACACACATACAGAGACAGACACACACACACAGAGACACAGACACAGAGACACAGACACAGAGACACACACACAAAGACACACACACAGAGACAGACAAAGAGCCACACCCACTGACACAGAGTGACACTGTCCCACAGCCCCCGACAACATCCACGAGAGAAACTACAACAGATAGTCAACCAGAGAGACACACACACAGAGACACACATGTTCCTATAGTAACTACGCAATTAGGCTTAAATGAAGATATTTATGCAGAGTTTCAACTAGCTATGGCTAAGTTTGCTAAAGACAAGCTATTTTCTTGCGAAAACACACAAAATCATAAAAAATGTTCAATGTTCCTTTAGTACCTACACAATTAGACTTAAATGAAGATATTTATGCAGAGTTTCAACTAGCTATGGCTAAGTTTGCTAAAGACAAGCTATTTTCTTGTGAAAACACACAAAATCAGAAAAAATGATCAATGTTACTTTAGTACCTACGCAATTAGACTAAAAATGAAGATATTTATGCAGAGTTTCAACTAGCTATGGCTAAGTTTTCTAAAGACAAGCTATTTAATTGTAAAAACACACAAAATCAGAAAAAATTGATCAATGTTCCTTTAGTACCTTCGCAATTAGACTAAAAATGAAGATATCTATGCAGAGTTTCAACTAGCTATGGCTGAGTTTGCTAAAGACAAGCTATTTTCTTGTGAAAACACACAAAATCAGAAAAAATGATCAATGTTCCTTTAGTACCTACGCAATTAGACTAAAAATGAAGATATATATGCAGAGTTTCAACTAGCTATGGCTAAGTTTGCTAAAGACAAGATATTTTCTTGTGAAAACACACACAATCAGAAAAAATAATCAATTTTCCTTTAGTACCTACGCAATTAGACTAAAAATGAAGATATCTATGCAGAGTTTCAACTAGCTATGGCTAAGTTTGCTAAATACAATCTATTTTCTTGCTAAAACACACAAAATCAGAAAAAATGTTCAATGTTCCTTTATTACCTACACAATTAGACTAAAAATGAAGATATTTATGCAGAGTTTCAACTAGCTATGGCTAAGTTTGCTAAAGACAAGATATTTTCTTGTGAAAACACACAAAATCAGAAAAAATGTTCAATGGTCCTGTAGTAACTACGCAATTAGACTAAAAATGAATTTATTTATTCAGAGTTTAAACTAGATAAGGATAAGATTAATAAATACAAGCTATTTTCTTGTGAAAACACACAAAATCAGAAAAAATGTTCATTGTTCCTTTAGTACCTACGCAACTAGACTAAAAATGAAGATATTTATGCAGAGTTTCAACTAGCTATGGCTGTTTACTAAAGACAAGCTATTTTCTTGCGAAAACACACAAAATCAGAAAAAATGTTCAATGTTCCTTTAGTACCTACACAATTAGGCTTAAATGAAGATATTTATGCAGAGTTTCAACTAGCTATGGCTAAGTTTGCTAAAGACAAGCTATTTTCTTGCGAAAACACACAAAATCAGAAAAAAAAAATGTTCAATGTTCCTCTAGTATCTACGCAATTAGGCTGAAATGAAGATATATATGCAGAGTTTCAACTAGCTATGGCTAAGTTTGCTAAAGACAAGCTATTTTCTTGCGAAAACACACAAAATCCGAAAAAATATTGTTAGGTTAGATTAAGTTAGATTAGGTTAGGTTAGCCTACGTACGCGCGCATATAGGTTAGGTTAGGTTGGATTATGTTAGGTTAGGTTAAGTTAGGTTTGATTAAGTTAGGTTAGGTTAAGTTAGGTTAGAATAGGTTAGATTAAGTTAGGTTAGGCTAAGTTAGGTTAGGCTAGGTTAGCCTACGTACGCGCGCGTACCTAGGCTAACCAAGCCTAACCAAACCAAACCAAACTAAAACTAAACTATCCTAACCTAACCAAACCAAACCTAACTAAATATAACCTAACCTAACATAACCTAACCTAACTTAATCCAACCTAACCTAACCTATAAGCGCGCGTACGTAGGCTAACCTAACCTAATCTAACTTAATCTAACCTAACAATATTTTTTCTGATTTTGTGTGTTTTCGCAAGAAAATAGCTTGTCTTTAGCAAACTTAGCCATAGCTAGTTGAAACTCTGCATATATATATTCATTTCCGCCTAATTTCGTAGGTACTAGAGGAACATTGAACATTTTTTTTTCTGATTTTGTGTGTTTTCGCAAGAAAATAGCTTGTCTTTAGCAAAGTTAGCCATAGCTAGTTGAAACTCTGCATAAATATCTTCATTTAAGCCTAATTGTGTAGGTACTAAAGGAACATTGAACATTTTTTCTGATTTTTTGTGTTTTCGCAAGAAAATAGCTTGTATTTAGTAAACTTATCCATATCTTGTTGAAACTATTCATATAAATATTCATTTTTATTCTAAGTGTTTAGGTAATTAAGGAACATTGAACATTTTTCTGATTTTGTGTGTTTTCGCAAGAAAATAGCTTGTCTTTAGCAAACTTAGCCATAGCTAGTTGAAACTCTGCATAGATATCTTCATTTTTAGTCTAATTGCGTAGGTACTAAAGGAACATTGATCATTTTTTCTGATTTTGTGTGTTTTCACAAGAAAATAGCTTGTCTTTAGCAAACTTAGCCTTAGCTAGTTGAAACTCTGCATACATATCTTCATTTTTAGTCTAATTGAGTAGGTACTAAAGGAACATTG
>NC_142802.1:75503588-75536088 GCF_049724085.1 Artemia sp. Qi Xiang Cuo | reverse complement strand
CGTGTGTGTGTGTCTGTGTGTCTGTCTCTGTTTGTCGGTCTGTGTGTGTGTGTCTGTCTGTGTGTCTCTGTGTGTGTGTGTCTGTCTTTGTGTGTCTTTCTGTGTGTGTGTCTCTCTGTGTTTGTCTCTCTGTGTGTGTGTCTCTCTATGTTTGTGTCTGTGTGTGTGTCTCTTTGTGTGTGTGTCTATGTGTGTGTGTGTGTTTGTGTGTGTGTCTCCGTGTGTGTGTGTCTGTGTTTGTGTCTATGTGTGTGTGTCTCTGTGTGTGTGTCTCTGTGTGTGTGTCTCTGTGTGTGTGTCTCTGTATGTGTTTCTCTGTGTGTGTGTCTCTGTGTGTGTGTCTCTGGGTGTGTGTCTCTGTGTGTGTGTGTCTCTGTGTCTGTGTCTCTGTATCTGTGTCTCTGTGTGTGTGTCTCTGTGTGTGTGTTTCTGTGTGTGTGTCTCTGTGTGTGTGTGTGTGTTTGTGTCTCTGTGTTTGTATCTCTGTTTGTGTGTCTGTGTGTGTGTGTCTCTGTGTGTGTGTGTCTCTGTGTGTGTGTGTCTCTGTGTGTGTGTCTCTGATTGTGTGTCTCTGTGTTGTGTCTCTGTGTGTGTGTCTCTGTGTGTGTGTCTCTGTGTGTGTGTCTGTGTGTGTGTGTGTCTCTGTGTGTGTGTGTGTGTCGTCTCTGTGTGTGTTTCTGTGTGTGTGTGTGTCTCTGTGTGTGTGTGTCTCTGTGTGTGTGTCTCTGTGTCTGTGTCTCTGTGTGTGTGTGTGTGTCCCTGTGTGTGTGTCTCTGTGTGTGTGTGTCTGTGTGTGTTTGTCTCTGTGTGTGTGTGTCTGTGTGTGTGTCTATGTGTGTGTGTGTCTGTGTGTGTGTGTGTCTCTGTGTGTGTGTCTCTGTGTGTGTCTCTGTGTGTGTGTGTGTCTCTGTATGTGTGTCTCTGTGTCTGTGTCTCTGTTTGTGTGTGTCTCTGTGTGTGTATCTCTGTGTGTGTGTCTCTGTGTGTGTGTGTCTGTGTGTGTGTGTCTCTGTGTGTGTGTGTCTCTGTGTGTGTGTGTCTCAGTGTGTGTGTCTCTGTGTCTGTCTGTGTGTGTTTGTCTGTCTGTGTGTGTCTCTTTGTGTGTGTCTCTGTGTGTGTGTCTCTGTGTGTGTGTCTCTGTTTTTGTGTCTGTGTCTGTGTGTATGTGTGTGTGTGTCTGTGTATTTGTGTCTCTGTGTGTGTGTCTGTGTGTGTGTGTCTCTGTGTGTTTGTCTCTGTTTGTGTCTCTGTGTGTGTGTCTTTGTGTATGTGTCTCTTTGGGTGAAACAGTTTGAGGCATTTTAGGCGATGATTTTAGAAAAAAAAAGCAGAACTTTTAAAATCACAACAACTGAAGGTCAGTAAATATTTCCTTTGGGGGGCCCGGGGCTGGCCTTTGGGGGTCTGGGTGGGCCTTTGGGGGCGCCGGTGATCCTTTGTGAGCTTGGGGGGCCTTTGAGGACCGGGGGCTTCCTTCGGGGTTGGGTAGGAGGATTGGAACCCTTTGGGGTTGGGTTAGAGGACCTCACAACACTGTTCAAATGAAACTTGTGTATTATAACGACCACAGAGTTTCACCATTAAATTCTCTTCTAAATTCTCTTCAAAAATCTTCTTTTAAAATGTCTCTATCTGTTTCGCCGAAATAGTTCCATAACCTGTCTAAAACGGTTTCGCCCAAATAATCCCTAAACGCAAATTCAGCGTGTTCCTTTGTTATTGGCATCTCTGCGCTAACGCATTTCAAATTAATATGAAACCTTTTCGCGCGCTAAAACAATTCATCGCTAAGATGTTTCTTGCCTAATTGTTTCTATGTCCTTTGGTTATTAATATCCTTTGGAGTTCGACCAGTAGAACTGTTCCCGAGGCAAAGACATTAATGATTTTGATCTATTCCTGGAGAAATGTTTCTATGCGAAAATTTTTAAAGTCTGACAGATGATGTCATTGATTGATTGATCTGTCAAGAAAGGGGAAATTAATTTGTTGTTTCTAAGGAGAATTATTGATTCACGATAGGTGAATTGAGGTCGACAGCACAGGTGTTCCAAGGTTGATGTTGTTGTTGTTGTAAGTGCACGCTCTCAGCGAACATTATGTAAATCAAGTTCACAGGTGCTACTCGTGACAGGACCACGTGGTTTATGGTTTTCCAAGTGAGAAAGTTCCTGTTTTTCCAAGTGAGAAAATTCCTGTTTTTTCATTCTCAGTGAGAAAACCATACACCACGTGGTCCTGTCACCCTGTTTTTCAAATTCTCACTGAGAAAACCATATAACAGACATGAATTGCTGTTGACATCCATATATGTGACAAAGTTCCTGTTTTTCAAATTCTCACTGACAAAAACCATTAAACATCCATGAAAAACATCAAATAAATCGACCAACACACATAACCATCCAAGAAAACATACATAAATGTGACAAAATTTCTGTTTTTCAAATTCTCATTGACAAAAAACCATAAACCACGTGGTTCTCGTGCCAATATATGGTGTTAAAAAAAGTTGTAGGTGGCAGCAGGGGTGCCACATGGGAGTCGGACCCCCATCTCTACTTCCGCCCCGTTTATGTTTAGAATTCTTTGAAGACAATTGTTTTCAGAGGCCATAATCCGACGCTCTTGTTATCCATTAAAATGTCATTTGAAGTAATTTAGCAAAAGGTAAAAGGCAAAGAAAAAATTTAATTGAAGGACAAGATACCGAAAAGGAAATAGCACAAATTGTTTTACCAAAAATTGTAAAAGCACATCATTTCTTAAAAAAAACAGTATTTAACAAATAGAAATGTCAGTATTTTGGGTCACCAATTTATGGATACTGAACATGAAATCTGCTTGTTTGAATTATTTAAATATAAATTTATACAATCATTTTTATCTTAAAAACTGGGAATAAATCAGGAACTCAATTTCGAAAAATACATCCATGGACAATTATTCAGTTTTTGGGAAATTGCGGGTGCCAAATTAATAAAAAAAAAACAACAACAAAAAACAAAGAAAAGTGGACGAAAGTAAGATAAAAAGCTACAAATTGAGGCCCTAAATTAGGTTAAGCAGGCGTACAGAAGTTGTCTTTGAGAATCAACAGAGTGTTAATCTTTTTTTCTTCTTTTTTTTGCAGACTAGAACCGTTGTGAAATTTAGCTAATTAGCTTTGATTGTTCTTATTTCCATGCTGAGCCAGGCTCAGCGTGGAAATACTGACGAAATATGGTATGGCCCTAAAAACCTAATTGATTTGAAACAGCCAAAAAATAATCTTAGAAAATCATAATTTCAGATTTAAGTAGACCTAAGAAGGGTCTGTGGGGTAGTGAATTTTTATTTTGATGTCCTTGGTACTTTAACACCTGACGCTTCTTTTGAAAGTCATTCTGAATTCAATATATGAACAGCTGGTTCCATAAAATGAAGCCTCAGCGCCTTATAGTTTGTCCCCCTCCCTTTTTTGTGCCTTCCCGGATTCTCAAACGGGTTTTGCGACTCAGGAATAATTACAGCAGTCAATAAAAAGGGAGCTTCAATGAGTTTTGCATTTTTGAGCTTGAACTTTATTGAAATAGTACAAAATAGGTACCTTGTTGACAAAATAGTGCCCAAACAAGGGTATCATCAAGGAAGGACATGGGTGTCAGCCCAAGTAAAGAACTTGCTAAAAAACAAATGCTATATTGTAACAGATGAAAAAGTTTGTATGCCAAAAAAAGCTTTTCAATTTTCAAACATTGGCCATCATGGAAAATCGCTGGTAGACTAAGAAGTCAAACAAAAGTCTATCAAAAATGATAAAGGAAAAGCAATTTTAACTATAAGCCACAACCAAATTGGCTTCAAATTCACCAAGACAATAAATTCTTGGTATATGCCTAGAAGAGGACCTATAGAGAAGGAAACATGTTAAAAACACTATTTTTACTTCGTAATGTGCTGAATAATTATAGTTAACACATCGTTTATGCAGCTAAGCCTTTTCTCCACTTATTTCAGTCTTTTTCCCACTTTTTCTAAGAAATTTGTAGATTTTTCACAATAAATAAATTGCTTATCCTTTTAATATCATCCGGTATTGACTATCTTTTAGTAATGGTAAGATTTTGAAAATAGTTGAAATTGTAAATATATTGCAGTTACTTTTTTTTAGTTTCTTCTGTCTTTTTTGTTTGCGGTCTCCGTCTCTACTTGTTACATTATAAATAAGTAGTATACAGCTTATACAATGTATTTGCACAATAATCTAGCATAAAATAATTTGCAAAAAAAAGATCGTAGTAAAATTTTGATCGATTCTTGACTTTCAACTTTTTATTTTTTTTAATCAAAATTAAGTTCTATTTGCATTTATAATTCAATCTAATTGTACTAATCCTTTTTCCTAAATAATTACTCTTTTAATTTTATTTATCTGTATTTTTCACCACTAACTAACCCCTAGGACAAATATGGGTAGTCCAAGATGAAAGATCGTGCCGGACAAGTAGTAGAAAAAGAAGTCTCCCTTGGCCTACTTGGTTAGCTCCCTTAGTAGATGCTATTTTTAGATGGGATTTGTCGGCCTTGAGTCCATCTTGAGGCCATCTATTCTTAATGATAGTATATAGATCATAATATCCTTTTATCTATCTACTGTAATAATAAGAACTTATTGTTACCCTTTGTACAAAACAAAGACGCACTAAGAGGAGCAAAAAAAAGAGAAGGAAAAATAAAAAGGAAGCTGACAAAACAAAAACCTCCACAGAGATATTGACAACTTACCTTAAGCACTCATTCAACAAGGGTCAAATTATTTGAGATTTTACATCTTACGACACTAGGCATTAATTCGAGACAAACCAGTGGAAAATCAACAATTCTATTGCAGAGGTTAGTAAATCTACGTGACAGTTGATCCATTTTTTTTATAAGTCTCCAAAACACTGTCCCATCGGGAAATAACTATTACGGGTCCAAATAGGAATACTGAGAAAATTCTTGCAGAACCTAAAGAACAACGATCGGATTTTTTTTTTATCAGAAACGGGAAGACGTTTCCGAAATTTTTTTAAAAACAACATATGTGGTGCTAAAAATGTGTTGTATAGCCGACCAATGGTTCTCTTGTTAAATTGGCCCTTTACCCTAAGGAAAAACTGTTTTCTTAGTATTTCTGCCGGTCTCTTAGCTGTCTTGCTGGTCTCATTGACGTTCCAAATGGAAGGCTTAAATACAAAAGTGAGCAGGAAGATGAGATTGTAGCTGAACCAACTTGGATTGTATTATTGGAGGCAGCCCGGTCTCTGATCCTAAGACAAGAAACTCGGTTTTGGAAGTAGCAACTGAAAGACAATTTCATTCAGTCCACAACAAACAACATCAACGGCGTTCTTGACTGCCTCGAGATTATCAGCTAAAAGAAGAATGTCGTCGGCTTATGACAAGTGACTTGCATCGATTAATGGCTCAATTAGGTGTGGCGGAATCTATCGAGTGACTAGTCTGGTACCGCTATTGAATATTGCAGGAATTAAGGAAAATCTTTTTTAACAACTTGGCACAACCGAATACAATTACTAACATTACCTTGCTAACGTATCCGGATCGATACCTTCTGGTACCACATCCAAAGGGAAATACACACAAATGGATTAACTCCACTTCTAAAAAGAGACAAAATACTTGGGGGTATAGAACCAAGTCAAAGGCCATTGAAATGTCAGTGGCACAAACGTAGAGATTGCTGTTTGAGTTTTTGTGCCTATCAAGAGCTGCTAGAAAAGTGGCATGGGCGTTTTGCACGCCAAGTCCATCACGAAAACCAAATCCATGATCTCACTTCGTGCTAATTCCATTGTAGATAAGCTTCTCAAGAAGGTTTATAATCGTATTACTTACGGTTATCCGTCAATATGTGTTGCAAGAATTAGGATCTTGATTTTTCTTAAAAATAAACGTTACTAGACTTTCACATAGCACATTAGGAACATACTGCTCGGCGATACAGGCCTGGAATAGGATGGTAAGATGTTCAGTCAATTTTGTTGTCCCGTAGATCCGATGTTCAGATTGCAGGCCGTCTGAGCCCGATGCTTTGCCTAGTTTTTGACGAGGAATATGTGCCTAAATACATGCCGGCGTAACGTTGATAAAGTTTTTTTTTTTTTTTTTTAGCATGATCTAACTTTGCAAAATGACCCAAAAGTAAATATCAAAATTCAATGTCAATAAAAGTTGGATCGTCAGAGAATATGGAAAAGAAATAACCTTCCCAAAAGCCTATACCAATCGGATTGTCATCAGATGAAGAAGACGAGGCAAGTTTTGACAAACGCCACCAGAACAGCTGGGTGTTATTTTTAATATGCTGCGAAAGATTGCAGATTTACCGCCTTTTTCATTGCTACATACTTTCTACATACACGCTTGGAGTATTTGACGATCTGAACTAAATGCCTGGCACTGGATAACCGCAATTGGCCCAAGTACAAAACCAGAACTTATGTCAATGTTCAGCGCTCTGAAGTTCACCGTCGTCACTCAGCCCTTTTTTACTTGTTCCAATGTCTAAAGGAAGGAAAAGAGAAGCAACAACCTGAAGAAGCAATAACAAGAGCAATGAATGAGCTAACTCTACCAATAAACAATGCAAATCAATTTGTTCCTGTTTATAGACGTACATATTAAATGAAATGGAGTCCAAAATTTTGACAACATAGAATCTAATGCAGTCTGATATAGAGATAGATCAAGACGATCCCAGCAAGACTTAAAGAACCAAACAGGCCTTTGCACGTGAATAGGTAGAAAATAAGTGAGTCGAAACTGCAAAATAAGAACTGAAAATAATTGAGTCGGGTATCGCTGCAAATAAATACAGTCTTAGTTTCTGACCGAACCTTATGAATGGATTTAGAAAGTGAAGCACAAGCCTCACGGGATCCTTTATTTTCTGGTTATTTAGTATTATTTGAAGCAGACTCAAATCCAGACGTAGATACGCGGTTGGTCTATTTGTCAGGTATTCTTGTTCTTTTCTACTGCATTTTCTTACGTTTTTAAGTTTTTCTTTTTAGTCATTCTGCCTTGATTATCTCTGTACTCCCCACAGATTAACGCTTAACCCTTTCTTAAACACCCGAAACGTACCAAAGCTCTATACCTTTGCCTTATCCCTCCGAACGAAGCTAGGAGAAAAACAAAAATGGGTATTGGCCCTTTCCCCTCCGTACAGACTTCATTAACTCCCTAGAAAACTCTCAAAAGGGATTGTACAGCTAGACCATATCAGTTTCTACCTGGCCAGTCAGCCCCCCCCCCCCGTGGTCCACAAACAATACCTAGCTATTCCTTTCCTTCTTCATATCAAAATTTAAATCTTTAACTTATCTCAGTCCTTCATTCATGTCAGGATTTCTTTTTATGACCCAGTTCACGGAATTTAAGACGCAGTTATATTTGGAAAGTCACATTAAAACCTTACAAGTGTCATGTAATTCAATTAAAATTTAAACAGTTTCTCTTCATCTTCCACAGAATATTGAACTTTATTCCCTTTGTCCAGTATTCACGCTGGAGTCTATGATAAGAAATTTCAATTTTTTACAACTTTGACAGAAGTAGTCGAATATCTGAACTATAGAATCCATGTGATTTCTTTTTTTGTTAAGTTGTTTTGACTGCATTTTCTTATGTATTTCATAAATGATATAATGAATCAAGCTATTTACCTTTCAAAAGTGTCTATTGGAAACTTTTTTCCATTTTTTCTTTTGCTTTTCTAATAAATTAAACTTTGAAATCCTATTGAAATTGTTTGGGTTGTCATTTCGATATATTCTAGGAGAAGAGGGGGAGAGTAAAGGGAAAAATTTCCAACGGGTTTTGTTGGAAATAAAAAAAATTCTAACCTATTGATAATATTTGGAAGGGGAGGTAGACTAGAAAACATGAAAAGCCTTAATCCTACCCCTATACCCTGCTGCTATTATTATTTCCTGTAAAGTTCTAAAAATAAATCTCGTGGCCCCGAGTATGGCTCATTTTCTTCGAATTTCTGTTTCCAGGGTATATTGTCATTGTTAATGTTGGGCACAAGTGACATTTATGCTTTGATTGATTATGCAAGTTTTGTTGAATCAATGTTCTTAACATGGACCATTGCTGGATTAATATATATGAGATACACACGGCGAAATATGAAGAGACCTATTAAGGTACAGTAAATTTTATTTTTCTGACATGTATTTTTTTTATTATTTTATTATTACGGACAAACTTATCGGGAAATTCATGGGGCATGGGCAATGTATTATTTTTTCTACAATTTATTGGGGGAAGCAACTGCCCCCACCCCAAACGACCCCACTGTCTATAGATAGACAATGCAAAAAATAAAAGATGGGTACACAAGTAAGTAAAAAGAGGTAACCCCTACTCCCAGAAGACGACCGTGGTCTGATATCCGATTCTTGAATAAAACACCGACACTTTTCTTTGAATTCTGTTTTCTCAATTATTTTGATCAAATAAAAGGCACACCAATTTTCAGAAATTTCTAACCCCGTAACCAAGAAGATGACCGTGCTCTAACATCCTGTTCTTACTTTCAATTCCCTCTTCCTAGTAGAAATTGAACCAAATTCTCATTTTTTTATTTATTTTTTATTATTACAAGAGTACAATTCACTGTGAGCTGATATCATCAATATCAGATTATATCAATGTTCACCAGCTTTGAAAGTACTACTCTATTTAGGCAGTTATAATCTGGGAAAATTCACTTGGCTAAAGCTGAATGTTGAAAGTTTTGTTAAAACATAAAAGGAAGACTTGAATGAGAGTCAATTACCAGTCATAACTAGCTGAATATTCAGTTTTACTCGTTTTTATCTGCCGACAATTCAAAATAACCAAAGTCATAACCTTAGCAGGTTGTAAAATCAGTTGAAATATTTATCCACCATTTTGTATTGTTCCTTTTTAAACTTTACACGAAACAGAAAAATGGTGGGAAGAGAGAGGAGAAGGGGGCAGGCATATGAGATGTTGTTTTATGTGACTCTTTTTACACTTTCTTGTCTTTCCACAATTTTCTGGCTTTATTTTACTTCATTTTCAAACTTTTAGCCCCCTCGCTCCCCCAGCACAGTCCTTCGTTTGCGTCTTGGGGAAGAGGAATATATCCTAGGCGGTAGATAAAGTATCAAGGATTATCAATGTTGTTTGTTTTCGGGGACGAGTGGAACAAAAATTGTCTAAAAATTGATTTTTTTTTAATTGTACGCGTTCCTACCATTACCACTTTTTTTTGGGAAAGGGGCAATATTGGGGAGGAGTTTTTTACAATAAAATCCTGTCAGACTTTCGTAGACCTCTCCATAACACAAAAAAAGGACATGCAAGTTTAGGTGAATTGCACGTTTTAAATATTTAACTCTGAATAATCATTGAAAAGACGATAAGAATCGTCTTACGGGTTTTGGGTAAGTCTAAGACCCAGATACTGGTCATTTTATGTTCCAGTTATATTTTACTTTACGTTTCTTGACATTTTCATTATATGTACTCCTTTGCATGTCGATTGGGATCCACTAAACTTGCCTTAAATTCAAAGCTATTCGGAAGTATTGACGAAAACTACAATGCATTTCCATCATCAAACAGTTCGTGGTAACGAACTGTAAGTAAGGAGCGACCCGGCTAAACAGTAACCGAAACCCTAAAAACAGAATTTTGATACCCATAGAAATATCAACAGAATTGGCTTATTATCCTGATTCAAAATATATAAGTTTCATTAAGTTTAGTCTTACTCATCAAAGGCTATGAGCCTGAGAAAATTTGCCTAATTTTTGAAAAAAGGGAAACACCCCCTAAAAGTCACAGAATCTTAATGAAAATCACACCATCAGTTTCAGCGTATCAGACAGCCCTACTGTAGTGGTTTGAAGCTCCTATCTATAAAAAATTTGGAATTGTGTAATTTTGCCAGAAGAAAGAACACGGATGCGTGTATATTTTTTATTTATTTTTTCCCTAGGGACGATCGTATCGACCCAGTGGCCTTAGAGTATCGGGAGAGTATCATTCGAATGAAAATAAAAAGTTCTAGTGTCCTTTTTAAGTGACCAAAAAGAGTGGACGGCAACTAGGCCGCATCCCACGCCCCTTTTTTCTTAAAATCGTCCAATCAAAATTTGAAACAACCATTTTGTTCAACATAGTTGAAAGGTTATATAACTATGCTTTTGGAGATAACACACTTCCCTCAGCCCCTGGGAAAAGTTCTTTAAGTTAAAAAATTTGCCCATTGTTTATGTATAGTATTTGTTATTGGAAAGTATGCATACATTTTTCGAGTGGGGAGGCGAATTTTCTTCTGGGGGGATTCTCCAAGGGGAGAATTTTCCATGGGGAGGTAATTTTCAATGCAATCTCCCCCTGTCAACCCCCCCCCCGCCCCGAAAAATATCTGTATACTTCAAAATAGCTAATATTATATGTAAACAATGGGTAAAGTTCATATTTTGCAGCCCTTCCCCCGGGGCTGTGGGGTCGAATTATCCTTAAAGACATAGTTATTACATCTTCCGACTATTCTGAACAAAATGGCTATCTCAAAATTTTAATTGGATAGTTTTGGGAAAAGAGGCAGAGCAGGGCAATAGCTGCCCTCCAATATTTTTGGTTATTTAAATAGGGCACTAGAAATTTTGATTTCAAATGTAATGAGCCCTCTACCGATGTTCTAGGATCACTGGTTTAATGCGATCACCCATGGAGAAAAAACAGCAATAAATAAACAAGTATCCGTAATAAATAAACACGTGATCTTGTTGCATCTGATAAAAATTTGGTATAGCCATTTTGTTCAAAATAGTTCAAAGGTTAAATAGCTATGTTTCCGGGGTTGACAATACCCATATAGTCCCCGGGGCAAGGGCTGTAAGTTATACAAGTTGCCCATTGTTAACATATAAGGCTTTTTCTATTGAGAAAAGAGGGCTTGTTTGAGCCTGGGTCTCCAAAAAAGCTTAGGATATTAAGGTGAAATCTTAAGGAAATGTTGAAAGAGATACTGAACACAATCAAAACACGCTATGTACTTGCTGGTTGTCAAAAGGGAATATCAGCAATATCTAAGGAGCGGCTATGGTTATTATGTTGAAACTTTCAAGGTATTTCGAGGGATTGTTGACGAGGGACTTGAAGGTAATCGGCCCTCCTCCTTGCCCTTTTTAGGTGCTTTTTCTTCTCAACACTGATTGAAATTTTGAAATTGCCATTCCGTTCAAAATATTTAAAAGATCCAGCCTCTATGCCTCCAAGGATGCCATGCCTCCCACACCCCGGGACAATGATTGTAAAGTATAAAATTTTCCCATTCTTTACAATCAGGATTTATCATAAGGAAAAGAGGAAATGTTTGGTTCTAGGTGTATCTGAAAAGGCTAAGGGCATTAAGGTGAAACTTTGTAGATTGTGCTCCACAATCTGCCTCCACAATTTGTAGAGGGGAATGTTAAATTTAATCAAAAGGTACTACGTGCATCCAGTTTATCAAATAGGAAGATCTGCAATATATAAAGAACGTTTGAGGGTATTAAGTTGAAGTTTTCAAGACATGTTGAGGGGATGTTGAATAATGGTCAGAGGGCTGCCAGTCATCCTCCCATGCCCATTTTAGCTGCCCTCCCTTCAAATACATTCTATCAAATACTTTGAAATACTCATCTTGTACAATAATATAAAAGTCAAATAACTATGCCTGTAGAAATGACATAAACCCCCACAGCTTTGGAGAGAGCTGCCGAATACAATCGTAACACACTGTGCGCATATTGGTTGTCAAAAGGGCGTATCGGTAATATCTAAGGAATAGCTGAGAGCATTAGGTTGAAACTTCCAGGGTATGTTGAGGGGATTTCAAATAATGATCAGAGACAACCAGCCCCCTCGCCCTATTTGATTTCCCCCACCTCAACACTGATCGAAATTTGTAAAAAGTCATTTTGTTCAAAATAGTCAAAATTTCTAGTAACTATGCTAGAAATAGTTCGTAGCTATATTGATTTAGTTTTGATTTACCTCAAATTTCCCCTCAATATCGTAAATGGAGTAGTATGATAGTATAAATTGTAGTGGTAGCAGCAGTAGTGGGGATAGTTGTACTAGTAGTTGTAGCATGCAAATATTGGCTTTTTGAGCATCTCCTTTATCATTTCTTGAAAGCTCCAAATTAATATACACAGTCATTCCTGAGTTATGCCCTTTTGACAATCCGTATACACATAATATGTTTTGCTTTAGTTCAAAGCCCCCCTCAACATTTTCTGAAAGGTTCACCTGAATGCCCTATGTATTTTGGGAAAATAGTAGTCAAACATGCATATCATTTCTCAACAACATATACTATATGTGAACAATGAGTGAATTACCTAACTTACAGTCCGTGCCCTGAGGATTGAGGGGAAGTTGACATCATCAAATATATTATTACTGGACCTTTCAACTATACTGAGCAAAATAGATTTCTTAAAATTTTGATCTGACATGTTTTGGGAAATGACAGGCTTGGGGGCAGGTTGCCCTCCATTCACTTTTGATTCTTAAAAAGGGCACTAGAACCTCCGACTTCCAATCAAATGAACCCCATTCGACGCTTACCTGTTCCATAAAAAAACTTATATGGCCGAGGCATAATTTACAGCCCTTGCCCCTGGGCTCTGGGGGTTGTTTTCACCTTGAAGGCATTTTTATATGCTCTTAGGCTATTGTGAACAAACTGACTATCTCACAATAACGATCTGATGCGTTTGAGGAAAAGAAGGCACCAGGGGGGGGTTGCTAGTTGCCTTCCATCACTTTTGACTCTGAAAAGGGAACTAAAACTTTACGCTTTCAATCAAATGGGCCTCCTCTAAAGTTCACACGACAATCCCTTCCTTGAAAACCTCATATGCCACCAGAGCATAACTTGCAACTCCTGCCCCTAGTCTATGGGGAGTTATGTCAGCCCCGAAGACCTTGTTATGTGTTCTTTGGATTATTTTTCGGACAAACGGCTATTTCAAAATAACTATCGGATGTATTTGAGGAAAATAGGACGTGAGGGGGGTGCCCTTCGATCAGTTTGACTCTTAAAAATGGCACTAGAACTTCTTATTTCCAATCCATTGAGCCCCTTCCGAAGTTTATACGATCACCCTTTCCATAAGAACCTCATAAGTCCCTGGGGAATAACTTACAACCCTTGCCAGGAGGACTCTAAGGGGGGGGGCGTGTTCATCCTCAAAGATCTAATTACTGGAACTTTCAACTATGCTGAACAAAATAGCTATCCCAAAATTTCTGATTGGATGCGTTTGGGTAAATAATCGGCATGGGAGAGGGCTGGCTGCCCTCTAATAACTTTCAGCTATTAAAACGGACACTAGAATTTTCAATTTCTAACTAAATGAGCTTTTTTTACAGTCTGTACGACAACTTCTTCTATGCGAAGTGTAAAAAAAAATACAGTGTCCACATTTTTTTTTCACTTAGGCAGGGCTATTGCGCTGCCTATGACATGATCATTTATTCTAATTTTCTGTTTGTTTTGGGTTACATTGTTTCCTTAATTCTAATTTTTCGGTCGTTTTGAGTTTGAATTATAATAAAAAAAATTTATACCCTCTGTACAAACGTAAAATGCTGATAGAGGAGTAATTAAAGGAAAAAGAAAAAAATACACACACGCACTAATAAATTACAACATAGGATATAAAAAAGATGTAATGAAAACACCTCTAATGAATAACAATACTATCGGATGCAATTAAGGGGAAATCAACGATACATTCCTTACACTTTTCAAACCTTAACGCAAGTTCTTCCATTTTCAACGTAATATCAAACACTCTGTATTTCTTAACTATGTAGGTATTCCTGATCCAGAAGGGAAGGCCAAGAAAAAAGTTACAATATCTAAAGAACTGTCTACGGATTATAAGGCCTTCAGTCTTTAAAAAAAAAACTTCCAAACCGGCGTGGTAAAAATATATATGGGGCGCAAACAATGCATTATGGAGCCTTCCTAGGTAATTATAGAATTTTATTTCTGCTAGTCTTAAGTTTGATGTGGATTTTTGCTTTTTGTTGAAAAAAACTTCTTTTTCAAAAAGATGTTTTTTAATTAATATGAAAAAAATTGCGTCTCCCCAATTTATTTGTGGAATAGCGACGTATCTTGAAAATGTGTTTATTAAAAGGAGATCTTAGATACGAAGTATTTCATCTATGATATTCATTTGTGTATTTTCAGTTGGAAGACTAGAGACTGCTGATCCGCATTTATAGTATTTGCAGTTAAATTTTTTTCCATGGCTGTTTTTGGCTTTAAATACACTTTATCTTATCTGTATAACTTCTTTCTCCTACATATGATTTTTTCCCCAAGGGTTGTTTTATTTTGCTAGAGTTGGCACTTCACATGTCCAGGGAAATTGATTCCCTGGGCATGATTTTGGCACCAATTACCGGCTTAGGTCGATCCAATCTCAGCAACATATTCCACAAAATGCCCTAATTCATGGTCAGACACCGAGTAGGATGGTCAGAGGCTTTAGAAACTATTTACGAAACATGTTTGTGAAGTTTATCCGTGAAATTAGACACTATTTGTGAAACACGTACTTACTGTTGTGCTTCTGGGCAGTCAAATTGCAATTTCAGCCAAAGATTTGTCCTAAGCAACCTAAAATACGACGAACTTTGATTTTGGCACTTATCAGAATTTATTTAATAATTTTGACTCGTTGGACCACTTAGGATAGGATCTTGTGTTGGGGAGATTTTGCTTAGTGAAGAGTTGTGTGCATGGAGAATTTTGTGGTCACTAATTTTAAGCACTTTTTATCCATTTTAGCATTTAATGTTCATAGTTTCGAATAATTTGCCTAATTTGATGCATTCAGATTTCATTTACCTTTAATTTCTATGCTAACATAATATAACATGTAATACAGAAACTTGCATTTCATTGCCTAACATTCTCAATCCTATCTGACAAAAAATTGCCTTATTTAAATTTTTGTTTATTGACTAGAAACCTTTTTATCTTCCATTCCTCTTTTTCTTCAGTTCTTATTTTAACCACTTCATTCCCTTAGTAACTTTGCATAATCTCTGCTTAGATTCCCATTTCTATGTAGGAAACCAAAAGAGACAGGACTCTAGGGATTTTAAAAATAGCCCAGCGTGTTCAAATGAAAGTCAAATTTAGATTATATAAAAGAGTAACGATATATCCCGGTCTAGTTCAGTAGTAATATGAGGCAAAATATGTGAAAGAAAAACTCAATTAGAGAGTTAGTAAAAAGCAAAGTTCTTCCCCTGCATTAAATATTATTTCTAACTCAACGCTACTTTATATGGAAGGAATGATCGTAGAAATAGGGCTTATTCCATTAGAAATTGAAATTCTTGGTGCTTTTCCCAAGAATGAATATGATTGAAGAGCAACAAGTATCCCTGTTTTAACGTTTTTACCTCCATAATCCCTGTACTCCCCAAGGTGTCGGGTCAAAACTCCTTGACAGCCATTTTACTCAGAATAGTCAAAATAAATATACCTTTAGGGACTTACATAGCCCTAGGGGTAAGGACTGTAATTCAGGTAAATTTACCATTTCTCACATATATGTTTTATGGCAAGGAAAAGATGGGTAATTAAGATCTTCATTTGACAAGAAACTTTTAGAACTTTTAGGGGTAAAAAAAAGAGCAAAGATTTGCATCTGTCGTTGGTTGCATTGAAACTTAAACCCGTAAGTGCTTGGACAAGGACGACTTTAATGTGCAAAAGAATATGTTTTGGGGACATCGGTCTCCAAAAAAGCAGGCAATATAAAGAGCCGAAGTTTTATTTCTGATTGCCTCGAAACTTGTACCTGTAAGTCGTTGGGCCAAGGGAACCCCTATGTGAAAAATTAAATCACCTAAAAAACAGGCCATAGAAAGGGCTAAAATGTTTTCTTTGAACGGTTTGAAACGTATGTTCCTAATTCTCTATTCTCGAAAATAATTTTAAAATCAATTTTTCTTCACATTTTAACCAACAAAGTTTTATTATGGTCTAATTGTAAGAATATTTATAAATCACTTTCAGCTTTTCAGTACAGTCCAATCCAATCAAGAAAAATACATTCTTTCCTTGCTGAGGTCGGCATTGCCCGGTCTAAATACCAAGTAAGTTTAAAGTCTACCGAAGAAAAGCATTGATTTTTCAGATAATCTTTTGTGATGAATCGATGTTGCTACTACGGTAAGGAGTGATACGGGTGGTTAGTGACCAAAACTCTAAAAAGAAAACAGAATTTTGGTATTAAAACATGACCTGGGAAAATTTGGCAGATTTTCGAAAAAGGGGGGAAATACCCTTTAAAAGTCAAGTAATATTAATGAAAATCACACCATCAGATTCAGCGTATCCGAGAATCCTGTTGTAGGAGTTTCAAGCTCCTATCTGCAAAAATGTTTGATTTTGTATTTTTTGCCAGAAGAAACATCCCGGATGCGTGTTTATTCCCTAGGGGTTTTGGCATCGAACTAATAGTCCTAGAATATTGGGAAAGCGCTCATTTGAACGGAAATTCAAAGTTTTAATGCCCTTATTCAATGACCGAAAAGATTGTAGGGCAACTAGGCGCCCGCCCTGCCCCCTTTTTCCCTCAAAGTCGTCCGATCAAAATTTTGAGATAGCCATTTTGTTCAGCATAGTTGAAAAGTCTAGTAACTATGCAATTAGAAATTCATATACAATTTTTTTTATTTTTCCTACTTTATCTTTGCCAACTCAATTTTGCATCTGGAGATGTTAAGGGCAATTGTCCGGGGGAAGTTTTTACCGGGGTTAGAATTGTCTAGATTATCTTTTCTTGGGAGGAGGGATTTCCCACGGAAGAAGTTCTACTTGGGAAGTTTCCACGGGATAAATTCCCCAGAGGGAATTTTCTGCGGGACCAAATTTCTACTAGGGGGCAGGGTATTTGCAGAAAAAACTTTTCCACAGAGATGGGGATTTCGCAAATGATTTTAAAAACAATCAAAAATTAAAGTCATTTTCAAATGAAAATACGCTAAGAAAAATTTTTCAGTCGCAATTGTCCGCAAGAAATTTTGCAGGAGGAATTTTAGGCTCGAATAGAATTGTCTGGTGGTAATTTTTCTGGAGTAGGGGTATTCTACGTGGAGGTAAGGAATTTTCCATGGAGAGACACGGGGTTTACCGGTATTATTTAAACACGATCAGAAATCAAATAAAAAACATTTTGTTCAACTGAAAGTGAGGAGCAACATAAGAACTTAAAACGAACAGATATTATTACATATAAGAGGGGGTTTCCCCCTTCTCAATACATCTCTGTTGACGCTGAAGTTTGACTTTTGTCCCAAATTTCTGAGATTGATTCCTGAAACACAAGTGCCATTTAATTAGAATAATTAGCTATTTTAAATGTTCTAGAAATACTTTAGCGTAAAGAGCAAGGTTTTGATGAGGGGACAACACGCTTAATTGACGGAATAATTTCTGTTCGTTTTCAGTTTTACTATTGCTTCTTACTTTCGGTTGAAAAACTCGTTTTTTTTAAAACTGAAAGCAAGGAGCAATATTAAAACTTAAAATGAACAGAAATCATTCCGTATATAAGGAGGGCTGCCTCCTCCTCAATACCTTACTCCTTATGCTAAAGCTTGAATTTTTGTTCCAGTTCTTTAAGAACGACTCCTGAAATACAAAAGCCTTTTAATTAGAATCAGGAGCTATTTTAAAAGTACTAAACAAATTTATCGTAAAGAGTGTGGTATAGACGAGGGGGCAACTCTCTCATATATAGAATAATTTCTGTCGCTTTAAGTTTTACCGTTGCTCCTTACTTTCAGTTGATTTTTTTTTAATTATTTAATTTATAATCTTTTTCAAATAATCCCAAATAAACTACCTTCTCCTTCATTAACCCACCCCCCCCTAAAAAAATACTCCGTGGAAAGTTCCTCCCACTTAAAATCATCTCCCCCGGGAAATTATTCCCGGACGATTCCATCCTCTTTGCGAATCCCCCCCCCCCCGATGAAATTTCCTGCAGACGATTCCGCCTGAACAATGGTCCTTAGCATACCATATTCATTTGAAAAAACACTTGTTTTTAATTAATTTCTTATCATTTTTCGGGGCATGTAGGGGTAACCCCTATGTTGAAAATTTGTCGCAGATCCCACCCCCAAATGGAAATTTTCTGTGAGGAAAATTTTCCCATGGAGAATTTCTCCTGGTAATAATTCTTCAACGAAGAATTTCTTCCGTGGAAAATTCTTCCTTAATTAAAATTCCCCCGGATAATTCCAACTCACTGAAAATTTCCCCGGAAAATTCCACCAGAGCATCTCCACGCGTAAAATGAAGCCGCCAACGAGATAGTAAGACAAATAAAACTAATTCCGTATATTATTTCTGACAAATTCCCCTAGTGCAAAATTTCACCTGGAAGTCTCATCCCCGGATACCGGATTCACTTCCGTTCCAATAGAAAATTCTCTTCGAAGAAAACCCTACTCCATAAAAACCCCTCCCCCTGAAGGTATCTGTGTACTTCCAATAACAGATTCTATATGTAAACAATTGGGAAATTTTATAACTTGCAGCTCTTCCTTCGGGGGCTGTAGGGGGTCATTTGATCCCCAAAGGCATAGTTATTGGACCTATCAACTATACTGAACAAAATGGCTATCTCAAAACTTGATCGGTCGACTTTGGGGGAAAAAGGTGTGGGAGGGGGCTTGTTGTAATCCAAGTTTTTGGTAAGTTATAAAGGGCACTAGAACATTTTCATTCAAATGAGTTCTCTCCCGATCTTCTAGGACCATTGCTTCGATACGATCACCCCTGGGAAGAACGAAGAAAAAACAAACAAACAAAACAAATAAACACAGATCCGTGATCTTTCTTCTGGAGACAAATACGAAATTCCACATTTTTTAAGATGGGAGCTTGAAACGTCCACAGTCGGGTTTTCTGACACGCCGAATCTTACAGTGTAATTTTAAGAAGATTCCTTGACTTTTGGGGAGGTTCTCCTCTTTTCAAAAACTGGCAAATGTGCACAGGTTCGTAGCTTTTGATGGGTAACATTAAATTTAATTAATCTTATATATTTGGAATGAGCATAAAAAGCTAATTCCCTTGCTAAATTCATTGTTATCAAATTTCTGTTTTTTCAAGTTTCGGTTACAATTGGACCCAGTTGCTCCTTACTTACAGTTTGTTACCACGAATTATTTGACTAAAAGGAGCACCAGACCGATCTCGGCATTTGGGATTTAGAAAGCCCTCTCCGAACTCTCTACAATAATTCATTCCGCATGATGAGGCCAAAAAAAAAAAGATGCATGTGAGACATATCACTCCTAACTAAGTCTGTGCTATTGCAGATTTATGCCTTCTTTTGGGAAGTCAGCACAAATAAACCCCCGTACTGAAAATCTCTTTCTTAGCCGCCACTCACCCATAAGAAATCACCACCACCGTATAGTGTCCCAACCCATCCCCATTCTTTCTCCCATACTCTTTTCTACCTTACGTTATAAAAAAAAACTTTTATTCCCTTTTTACAAATAAAATCAACCATAATCACAACCCGTAAGTTTGCCAAAAATTTAAACTGTTTTGTATCTTTTTATATTATGACCTATAAAATATTTTATAATTATGACCTATATCTAAGACTTTTGTATTTTGTGGTTTCTGACTATTAGGCTACCTGTTGTGTTGTTATTGGATTATTTTGTTATTGCATTTTTTTTACTAAGAAATGCGAAATCGGTCCACTAGGGTTTGTGATAGTTCTTTTGCCAATAAGCATCTATCTATCTATCTATCATATGAAATGGAATGGCTTTGGTGGCCCAACTCTCCCAAAAGATTTTAAGGTTATTACGACTTTTAACATAGATTCTTATAGATTTGTGTCTTTATCGTGCCTTTTCTTCCAAATCTGATCCCCAAAATAACGTGATTTTGAAATTAGCTAGTGTATATGTGCAGTATACTACTTGTGCATGTGCTAAGGTTCAATAGTTTAGTTATATATCCGACTATATCAAAACAGTATTATTTTAAGGTGCATATCATGGTCCCAATCACATTCTTCGTCATTTGTGCCTTTTTGGTAATTCTTCCGCTTTACGTGCGGCCCATTGAAGTGGCTGTTGGGCTGTTAATAACAGCTAGTGGTATACCCGTTTATTACACAGGAGTAGTATGGAAGAAGAAACCTCAAGCCTTTAACAGAGTTCTTTGTAAGTGCCACTTTTGTTTCATAAATAAATATTCAGATAATAAGGGATCCTATAAAATAAGATCGATTCAAATCGTTTTTTTATTTGTACACTACATACCATCATAGTGCTATTACCTCTGTCTCCTGCAAACTATGTACTACTAACTGATTGGGGCTATGTTGAACATAGTTTTTGCTATATTCATCTTATTCTTAAAGTACCTATGAAATTACGAGTGCAAAATGAGTACGGATGAGTACATTAAAGTATTTATCTCCCGTTTTTGTAAGCACACACCACCGTAGTGCTATTACCTCTTTTCCCTTTAACCAATGTACTACTAACTAATTAGGGATGTGCTTGAGCATAGTTCTTTGACAGATTAACTAAAAAAAACATGTTTTTTTAACTGAAAGTAAGGAGTGACAATAAAACTTAAAACGAACAGAAATTATTCCGTATATGAAAGGGGTTGACCCCTCCTCAACGCCTCGCTCTTTACGCTAAAGTTTTTTATTGTTTTAAAAAATAAAGTTGTAAGACAGCGTCTAATTTATTGTAAAGAGCGAGGCGTTGAGGAGGGGTCAGCCCCTTTCATATACGGAATATTTTCTGTTCGTTTTAAGTTTTAATGTCGCTCCTTACTTTCAGTTAAAAAAAACTTGTTTTTTTTAGTTAATTTCTGAACGTTTTTGAATTAATGCAGCTTTGATTTTGGCTCACCGTACATGAATAATTAAAACAAAATTGGCATATTAATTTTCCTTGTTTTTGGCTAATTGGCCTTCTCGAAATTTTGTTGTAACGTAACTTACGAATTAACTTACGTAAAGAATTTCTATATTCGTATGTTTTTATTGTGAATATTGGGGAGTTCGCTCCCTAGTCAATACCTCGCTCTTTACGCTAAAGTTCGAATTTTGTTCGGAGAATTTTGTTCGAATCACAAACCCCTCAATCACAAAGGACGGTTAATTAGAATAGATGGTCCTTTTGAAAGTACTAAAAAAACTTTAGCGTAAAGAGCGAGGTATTGACCAGGGAGCGAACCCCCTCATATACGTAATAATTTCTGTTCGTTTTAAGTTTTAACGTCGCTTCTTACTTTCAGTTGCAAAAAACTTGTTTTTATTTAATTTCTGATCGCTTTTTAAATAATGCTGGGAGATCTGGCGCACCCTTCATAGAAATGTCCCTTCCCCCAAGGAAATATCCTCCATGGAAAAATCCTCCCCCTTAACCCCTACTCTGACCCCAATTCCCCACTAGAAAGAAATTCCTCCTGAAAACGCCAGTATACTTCCCAATAACCAATGCTATATGTAAACAATGGGCAAAGTTTATAACTTGCAGCCCTTCCCCCGGGAACAGTGGGGGCTTGAGTCATCCTCAAAGACATATTAATTATATTTTCGACTATGCTGAACAAAATGGCTGTCTCAAAATTTTGATAGGGTGACTTCGGAAAAAAATGAACGAGGGAGGGGGCCAAGTGCCCTCCAATTTTATTGGTCACTTAAAAAGGGTACTAGAACTTTTAATTTCCATTCAAATAAGCCCTCTCACGATATTCTAGGACTACTGGATCGATACGATCAGCCCTGGAAAAAAACAAAACAACAAAAAAACAAATAAACACGCATCCGTGATCATCCTTCTGGTCAAAAATAAGGAATTCCACAATTTTGCAGATAGAAGCTTGAAACTTATATAGTAAGTTTTTCGGTTACGCTGAATCTGAATGGTTGATTCATTAAAGTACTATGATGTTTAGAGGGTGGTTCTCTCTTTTTTCTGAAAATAAGGCAAATTTTGTCAGGGGCGTAGCTTTTGATGGGTATGCTTGATGAAATTTATATATTTGAAATCAGCGCAAAAACTCTTTACTTCTGATGCATCTATAGGTATAAAAATTACGTTTTTTAGAGTTTCGGTTACTATTGAGCCGAGTCGCTCCTTACTTACAGTTTGCTACCACGAACTGTTTGATACACTTTTTTCTTAAAAAATATTTTTTCATGATTTACAGGGAGGGGCAATCTCTTCGACTTTAAAATGAGAGAACCAAAAAATTTTTATTTTCAAAATCTACGAGAGGTAATGGAGCCCCCCCCCCGACCAACCTCCAGTTAGCACCTCTGCCCCTTGGACCCATTTTACGTCTGTTCGTACTGTAAAATAGTGATTTTCCTAGATTTTTCTTTTCGTTGTTTCCAAAGTGTTACTTTCTTTTGGATAGTATCATTTTTTGGCCAGTATTTATACTTTGAACCGTGTAGCTAAATTAGCAAAACTGATCAGTAAAGTTTGATATCACATTTCGTCCGCAAAAATCCAAACATGAACAATTTGTTGATTGCCAAAGTCAAGTACACCTTCAAAAAATCTACGTCTCGTTAAGCTGTTCTTAAGATGCCTATTTGTTTTAGCTTATTTTTTGCCTATTTTTCACTGACATTTTCTTTTAAATTTGGCACCTACTACTACCAAAGACTGTATAACTGCATATGGAGGCCTTCATTAAAAATTGAATTCCCCAATTTTTGGAATATATTTGTTTGTGTATGTTTCCACTCAACCAATCACAGTATGACTCTCATTGTCACTGTCCTTGTTACTTTGTGTGCTGCTCCCCAAATAATATTTTCTTAAGGTACCTTTACTGTTAAAACAAAAAAACTGTATCTTTTCTAACAATAGTCAGTAGAAGATTGGCAATTGGCAATTTACTACCCGTGAGGTAAAGAATAATACCCGGTTAAATATACCCTTAAAAATACCCGGTTAAGAATAACATTGTATTACATACTTTATTACACAATGGTACATTTCTTAAAAAACCTGTACATAAATTTAAAAAATAAAGATGTATTCACATGGAAAAATAAATGTAACTCCTGTTGGGAAATCCTAATATATGACAACACAGCAGTTGAAGCCACTTTAGTCAGTAGAAGATTGGCAATTGGCAATTGACAATGACTACCCGTGAGGTAAAGAATAATACCCGGTTAAATATACCCGTAAAAATACCCGGTTGAGAATAACATTGTATTACATACTTTATTACACAATGGTACATTTCTTTCAAAACCTGTACATAAATTTAAAAAATAAAGATGTATTCACATGGAAAAATAAATGTAACTCTTGTTGGGAAATCCTAATATATGACAACACAGCAGTTGAAGCCACTTTAAAGGCAAAAATCATCTCAATAAAGACGGCTTGAATAGATATTTCATATCTTGGTGCTGTATTTCAAAATGCTCGTCTAGTATCCAGTCTCTTTCGGTTGCATTTGAATAATGACTGACCTCGCACTATAAATTTTCGAAAGTAGTTAAATATGATTTTTTTTTCTAGAAAGCCCTCTGCCGTTTAGACTGCAAATCATGAACGAATATTGTGATTAATTATGGGGGCTTAATAGTTTCTATGTCAATTTTTCTCGTTGGGGATCTGTGCGTAAAGACTCGTTAAAAAAAAAGTTTTCTATGAAAAGCCAAGATAAATCGAATTTTTGTATAAAATATTCAAAAACAATTTCTATGAAAAGAAATTATCAATGAGTTCTAATTTAAAACGAAGAAGTATTCCAATGAATGAAAAAACAAAACTAAAAATTAATAGAAACTACAAGGAATGATAAAGAAAACCTAAAATAAACAGAAAATACAATAAGTGAACAAAAATTAAATGTATAGCTTAAACTAGAAATTGTGTTTTTCCTATCGATCTTCCATGTACTTAAAGGAAGAGATTTAAAAGCGATGTTGATTATAACTATATGCATATTATATCAAACAGTTCGTGGTAACGAACTGTAAGTAAGGAGCGACCCGGCTCAATGGTAACCGAAACTCTAGAAAACGGGTTTTTGATACTAATAGATATATCAAAAGAATCAGATTTCAATGCTGATTTCAAATATATAATTTTCATCAAGTTTAGTGCTACCCATCAAAAGTTACGCGCCTGAAAAAATTTGGCTGATTTTCAAAAAAAGGAAGAAAGACCCCTAAAAATTATAGAACCTGAATGAAAATCACATCATCATATTCAGCGTATCAGAGAACCCTACTGTAGAGGTTTCAAGCTCCTATCTACAAAAATGTGGAATTTTACATTTTTTGCCAGAAGAAAGATCACGGATGCGTGTTTATTTATTTGTTTGTTTGTTTTTGTTTTTTTCCCCAGGGGTGATCGTATCGACCCAGTGGTCCTAGAATATCGTGGGAAGGCTCATTGGAACGTAAATTAAAAGTTCTAGTGCCCTTTTTAAGTGACCAAAAAAAATGGAGGGCAACTAGGCCCCCTCCCACGCTTATTTTTTTCCCCAAAGTCACCCGATCAAAATTCTGAGATACCCATTTTGTTAAGAATGGTCGAAAATATGATAAATATGTCTTTTAGGATGACTTAATCCCCGAAGTTCCCAGAGGGAGGGCTAAAAGTTATGAACTTTACCAAATTTTAAATTTTTTTTTTGTTTTTTGGTATTTATACTTATTTTTTCAGGTGGTTTTTTTCTGGTTGTGGGAGGGATGGGTGGGTCGGTGGTTATGTTGGAGGATCTGTTCATGAAGGAAGCTTTCATGGGGGAAGGGAAATTGCCATGAAGGGGGCGCCGGACTTGCCAGCATTATTTATTGGCTATTGGGAAGTATACAACCATTTTCAGGAAGGATTTTTTCTGGAGGGGGGGGGGCTAGACGCGGGGGGTAATCCGGAGAATATTTCCGTGGAGGATGTTTCTTTGGGGTAAGGGAAATTTCTATGAAGGGGGCGCCGGATTTCCAAGCATTATTTAAAAAATGATCAGAAATTAAATAAAAAACAAAACAAGTTTTTTCAACTGAAATGTAAGAAGGAATATTAGAACTTAAAACGAACAGAAATTATAACGTATGTGAGGGGGTTCTCCCCCAAGTCAAAACCTCGCTCTTTACGCTACAGTTTTTTTTTTAGTGCTTTCAAAAGAGCTATATATTCTAATTAAACGTCCTTTGTGATTCAGGGGTTTGTGAATTAAATTTTTTTTAAATTTTAACGTAAAGAGCGTGGTATTGACTAAGGGGAGAACCCCCTCATATACATAATAACATTTTCATAATAAAAAAAACAATAAAAAAAACAAGCGATACGGCTCAATAGTACTCGAAACTTTTAAAAACGGAATTTTGATATCAATAAATGTATCAAAAGAATGTGTTTATAATGCTGATTCTAAATATATAAATTTTATTAAGTTTAGTATTACTCATCAAAGGCTACGAGCTTGAGAAAATTTACTCGATTTTTTAAAGAGGGGGAAACATCCCTGCCAAAATAAAAGCTCCATTAACTAAAAAACGATCAGAAATTAAATAAAAAAAACAAGTTTTTTAAACTGAAAGTAAGGAGCGACATTAAAACTTAAAACGAACAGAAATTATTCCGTATATGAAAGGGGCTGTCCCCTCCTCAACGCCTCGCTCTTTACGCTAAAGTTTTTTATTGTTTTAAAAAATAAAGTTGTGAGACAGAGTCAAACTTTAGCGTAAAGAGCGAGGCGTTGAGGAGGGGACAGCCCCTTTTATATACGGAATAATTTCTGTTCGTTTTAAGTTTTAATGTCGCTCCTTACTTTCAGTTTAAAAAACTTGTTTTTTTTATTTAATCAGCAAAAGGAATGGACTGTTTTTATATATTGATGTTGAAAAAATTGAACTGGAAGTTTGAGCACTATGATTTTTTTATATTGTAATAAAGAGAAATACATGCATATGGAAACTTTATCTTCTTTAATTCATAAAATAAAACAATTACATTGAATAAATCACAATTACTAGAACATTAAATGACCGTACCAGAATGTTTCGACTAATTAAATAGCACTAATTAAATCAGCATTATACGCATAAAAAAACGGAAAAGAGAGAAACTTCAGAAGAAAATTAAGAAAAAGAGGAAAAAGTGTTTTTTTTCAGTCATAATGCTCACCAGAAACCTTTTCTCATTGCGCATCAAACAGTTCATGGTAACGAACTGTAAGTAAGGAGCGACCCGGCTCAATAGTAACCGAAACTCTAAAAAACGGGATTTTGATACCAATAGATACAACAAAAGAATCAGATTTTAGTCCTACCCATCAAAAGTTCCGCGCCTCAGAAAATCCGGCTAATTTTCGAAAAAGGGGGAAAGATCCCCTAAAAATTATAGAAGCTTAATGAAAATCACACCATCAGATTCAGCATATCAGAGAACCCTACTGTAGAGGTTTCAAGTTGGTCATAGAATATTGTGGGAGGGCTCATTGGAACGGAAATTGAAAGTTCTAGTGCCCTTTTTAAGTGACCCAAAAAAATGGAAGGCAAATAGGCTCCCTCCCACGCTCATGTTTTTCCCAAAGTCACCCGATCAAAATTTGGAGATAGCCATTTTGTTCAGCATGGTCGAAAATATGATAACTATGTCTTTTAGGATGACTTAATCGTCCGAAGTCCCCGGGGGGATGGCTTAAAGTTATGAACTTCTGTTATTGGGAAGTATACAGACGTTTTCAGGGGGGAGTTTTCTGGTAGTGGGGGGGGGGGTCGGGGGTTATGTGGGAGGAACTTTCCATGGAGGAAGTTTTCATGGGGAAGGGCCATGGCTATAAAGGGGCGCCGGATTTCGCAGCATTATTTTAAAAAAGATAAGAAATTAAATAAAAAAAACAAGTTTTTCAGCTGAAATTAAGGAGCACCATTAAAAATTAAAACGAACATAAATTATTACGCATATGATTGGATTCAACCCTAGTCAATACCTCGCTCTTTAAGCCAAATATTTCTTAGTACTTTCATAAGAGCTATTTATTCTAATTAACGGCCTTTGTGATTAAGGGGTCATTTTTAAAGAATTGGAACAAAATTCAAGCTTTTGTAAGTTACGTATATTTATTATTAATAAAAACTATCGTAAATAAATTTAAACAGCTTTCAAGAAAGCCCATTTAACCAAATAAAAGTAAAATTAATATACTAATTTTGTTTTAATTATTCACATACTGTGAGCCAAAATCAAAACCTGCATTAATTCAAAAACGTTCAAAAATTAAATAAAAAAGACAAGTTTTTTTAACTGAAAGTAAGGAGTGACGTTAAAACTTAAAACGAACAGAAATTATTCCGTATATGAAAGGGGCTGTCCCCTCCTCAACGCCTCGCTCGTTAAGCTAAAGTTTTACTTTCTCACAACTCTATTTTTTTAAACAATAAAAAAATTTAGCGTAAAGAGTGAGGCGTTGAGGAGGAGACAGTCCCTTTAATATGCGGAATAATATATTTTCGTTTTAAGTTTTAACGTCGCTCCTTACTTTCAGTTAATTTTTTTTTTTATTTAATCAACTCCAAGAAGCAGATTTTTAAATTTTGATTTAAATAAGGAAACTGTCATTGAGCCCCAAATGCTTTCTGGAGGCTGTTTGACAGGGCTACACCCTCGTGGCAAAAAATATGACCCTTCCTTACTACAGTTATTTCTCATGCACTAGCTTATTCGTATTTCTTCAAAAATTTTTATTAACACTAATTTATTGTTATTAACACTAGTTTACTAACATTAGTTTAAGTGTTGTCTATAAATGTTAAATCTTTCTATATTACTTGAAATTCGTCGTAGGGATAGGAATAATATCCGATCCCTCCATCTTTTCTTATTTCAAAATGTTATGCTCTAAATCTTTAGTATTTAGTTTTTTTATGACTTTTTTTACTAAGTATTTTTGTTTATGACTAAAAGACGCCATGTTAGGAACATTGCTCATGCTGATAATGATTTGTAGCTTGGTTGTTTTGACAGGTTTTTTGTTGGTCGAAAAATTGTTCTTGTGTTGATCATGTTTTAAGTATTATAATATTTTTTCATTTTTGACTAAAAGGTGCCATTTTTTGGACCGTGCCTACGAAACGTATTTTCTTATCAATTAATTATTTGATTAGGAATCTTCACTATGATCGGTCAATAAGAAAATCACCCTTGAAAGTTGAATATGAACTGGCTTTCCGAATTACGCACAGAACACAATATCGGCGGTGTAGTCCTGCGTAATTTTGTCTTTTTCTACAAGTGTGACTACAGTGTGGCTCAGGCAATAGGGTTTAGCATAAGGAATTTGCATTCAAGCGACATCAGTATATCTCAGCTCTTTTTTTTAGTTTGGAGCTGTCTTTTAATATTATAATATTTTCTGCTATTTTCTGCCCCCCCCCCCTTTGCATTTTCTATGGATATTTTTTTTTCATGGATTTTCCATGCATGAGATTAATAGTATCAGATAAGAAGTGTGTGTTTGTGGCTGGTTTGGGAGGAAATGCCTTCGATACTCATATAATTTTCCTTTTCACTCGATTTAAAAAAAGTTCTTTTTCTATTACTTTGATGGGATAAAAACTGGGCAAATCTGAAAAAAAATCATAACAAACATTCATTCTAATTTCTTAAGTAAAAAACACAATAAAGCTTGAAATTTAAAATAATAAAGGCTTTATCGACAAAATTAATGTGTTCTCCTGCGGTTTTAAGCCATACTTTGTCAGATGCAGAAACGTTCATCTCTTATTTTGATTCTCGTCTTCAAAGAGGATTCTTGAGCATTATCCTGGTAAACAACGATCTATATTAGAAGGATCTCGATATCCTGGCTTATTTTTTAAAAGAGAGATATCACGATAGGCCTGGAGATTTTCTCTGTGAAAAGCTTGCTCGTGTTGGAACTCTCTTTACGAGGAATCGTCATAATATTGCCTTGTTGAGTCGAATAGCTAGGACGGTAATTGTTAAGGTCAGAGTGCCATTTAAGGGAAAACCTAAGAAATCTAGAAACTACTTTAAAATGATCATAAATACCTATTTATGTCATTCTTAAACGCGCATTGCTTCACTCCCCCACCCTGACGAATAAAAATACAGTTACCTAAAACGAACAGAAATTACAATAAATAACCGAGTCAAATTCAAAACGAGCAGAAATTAACATAAGTTGGGCTCAAAACCCCTATGTCTTCCCAAGGCCAGAACAAAATTTGTACTTTACTGAAAAAAATATAAATGTTTTTACTTTTATAAATCTAATAAATCAAATAATATTAACATTTTGATTACTAAATATCAGTATATGTATATTAAACTGAAAATGCACATGTTGGTAGACTATGATGTTGATAGACTTCAGGATGAGACTTTGAGATAAACTTTCCAGGAACAGTTGAACACTAAGCTTGAGCGTTTAAAAGCTGATAATGTGGAAGATGGTTGGAATAATTTTGAAAAAATAATTTGTGAATTTGCTAAAGATGTATCAGGGAGCAAATTTTGACCTACAAACAAGACTATTAGTAAAAAGGCTTCTTGCTTAACAGAAAGGAGAAAGAAATAGCACAAGAATTATCTGAGTGATAGATCACATGAAGACAAAAGAAATGTACAGAAAGTGGAGAAAGCATTAAAATACGGACTAAGGAGGTGTGAAGTGGAGGCCATGGATAAAATTGCCGAGGATCTGGAAGATACAGCTAGACGGCATAATAGTAAAATATTGTACTGGCACGTTAACAAATTGAGAGGGAGTAATCAATCCGGACTTGTCCCAGTTAAAGATAGGAATGGGGTCGCAATTAGCGATAAGGAAACAACTAAAGTGAGATGGGCCGAACATTTTGAGAACCTGCTTAACGAGATAGAGTTGCAGGAAAAAATATAGAGGAAAATGAAAAAGTTTCTGATACCTTGGATGTGAAGGAAGATTTGTTTTGTGAGGAGGAATTAGAAAAAGTAACTAAAAGGATTAAAGAATAATAAGGCTCCAGGTGCTGATAGGGTGGTAAATGAGTTTCTTAAATATGGTGGCTCTGAGGTTAGAAATAAGTTATTGAAGATTATGAATATGATTTTTGAAAAAGGGTAAGCACCTAATGATTTTAGGAAAACCTTAATTAAGTCACTTTATAAGAAAGGTGATAAGAATGAGTGTGATCATTATCAAGGCATTAGTCTGGTCTCTGTAGATTGCAAATTACTTAGTTATATGATATTTTTTAGACATAGAGATACCGAAGACGAAGTTTTAAGAAAAGAACAATGCGGTGTTAAAAAAGGTATAGGATGTTTTGACCAAATTTTCACTCTTAGGTTAATAATTGAGAAGTGCCTGAGTTGTCAAACACCTTTAGTCCTCAGTTTTATAGATTATGAGCAAGCGTTCGATTCTGTTGATAGAAGACCTTTAGTAAAGGTTTTATCCTTGTATGGTATACCAGACAAATACATTAAAGTGATTAGTGCTATGTACGAGAATAACACTGCTGCGGTTGGAGGTAGGAAATGAGGTTAGCAGCTGGTTTTGTATTAAATCAGGAGTTAAGCAGGGTTGTGTTCTATCCCCCTTTATATATGGATTATTTTGATGGACTTTGTTTTTAGGAGCACAGGAAAGGCAATGGGAGACCACGGAATCAAATGGGGAGGAAAGATGCCTCCTGGACTTGGATTATGCTGATGATTTAAGCATCCTAGATGAAAGTGTGAAGCAAAATGAATGAAGTTTTAGAGGTTTTGGAGGTTCAGGGTGCTAAATTGGTTTGAAAATTAATGTTAGGAAGACTAAGTCACTAAGGCTAGGAATAAGTGAAGATGAAGAAGTTAGACGTTGAGTAATGAAAAGATTGATCAGGTGGGCAGCTTCACCTGCGGTGGTATTATTAGTAAAGATGGTGGGAGTAGTGAAGATGTTAAAAATAGAATAGCCAAGGCTCAGGGTGTTTTTTCACAGTTAAGAGAGTCTAGAAGAATAGGGAAAGATAAGTCTGCGAGCGGAGATTAGATATATTAGAAGCTACAGTGATGACAGTGGTCAAATATGGCTCTGAAGCATGGACGCTCCGAAAAGCGGACGAAGATTTGTTAGATGTTTTCAGAGAAATTGCTTAAAGTGTTCTGGGTACCCGGCTGACTGACCGTATTTCAAACAATAGGCTATACGAAAAATGTGGTTCAATACCGCTCTCTAGGGCTATAATGAAAGAAAGGTTGAGGTGGTTAGGGCACGTTGTGCGGATGAAGGATGACAGATTGTTCTTTTTGGCCAACCATCTAGGGCTAAGCAGAAAGCAGGTTGTCCCCGTCTGGGGTGGGAGGACGTCATAAAGAAAGATTTAAAGGAAATAGGAACTCCGTGGGCGGGTGTAAAAAGGGAGGCCTTGAATAGGTGGGGTGGGAGGAGGAGCGTGCGCGCTGTGTGTGTGTGTGTGTGTGTGTGTGTGCGTGTGTGTGTGCGCGTGCGTGTATGTATATATATATATATATATATATATATATATATATATATATATATATATATATATATATATATGTATATACATATATATATTTATATTTATATATATATATATATGCATATATTTATATATATATATATATATATATATATATATATATATATATATATATATATATATATATATATATATATATATATATATATATATATATATACATATATATATTTGAGAGGGACAACCCTTTTCATATACAGGAATAATTTCTGTTCGTTTTAAGTTTTAATATTGCTCCTTACTTTCAGTTAAAAAAACTTGTTTGTTTTATTTAATTTCTAATTATTTTGAATTAATGCAGCTTTGATGTTGGCTCACCATACATGAATAATTAAAGCAAAATTTTTATATTAATTTTACTTTTTGGCTAAATGGCTATATATATATATATATATATATATATATATATATATATATATATATATATATATATATATATATATATACATATATATATTTATATTTATATATATATACATATATTTATATATATATATATATATATATATATATATATATATATATATATATATATATATATATATATATATATATATATATATATATATATATATATATATATATATATATATATATATATATATATATATATATATATATATATATATATATATATATATATATATATATATATATATATATATATATATATATATATATATATATATATATATATATATATATATATATATATATATATATATATATATATATATATATATATATACATATATATATTATATTTATATATATATATATATATATATATATACATCATATTCTCTGGAGGCCAACCTGACTCTTGTACATGATAATGG